>NW_027183561.1:0-247951 GCF_041296385.1 Aphelocoma coerulescens | reverse complement strand
CAATGGCAGCGGCAGGGCGGCCGCAGCCTGGCTCCCAGCGGGGCAGGGAAGGCGGGCTTGGGAATCCCGGGGTCTCTCCGGTAGAAGGAAAGCAGCCGAAGAAGCAGCCTCTCTCTCCGTCATCCAAAACGCCAGGGACTGACTGCCCACACAGCCAGGTGAAAAAAAGAGTAGCAAGATGCACCCCACCCCTATGGCCAGGTTTTCTGTTTTTCTTAAGCACCCAGTAATTTGTCCCCGTGGCAACATGGATGGGGAAAATTCCTTTAACAGAAGAAAACCCCAGGAGAACTCCCAAAACCCCAACATTCTGTTACAAGCTTCCTGCAGATTGTTCCATCTCTGCTCTCCATATGGAAAGATACAAAGATCCCTTTTGGTTCACACAGTTAAATGTCTGATGGGTCACACGGTGATACCTGTACAGATACACATCTGGAGAGAAAGCCAAACATCCATCGAACTCTCTCAACACCCACAGAGCCTGAACCAAACTCTACAAGGCCACGCAGCTTTACACAGAAATTCATACATCGATAAAACTGTACAACGGGATGCAGGTTTACACAGAAATTGATACACAGGAAAACACAACAATCTGTGCTGTGTGAATACACTGACTTCTGTATAAAAATGGCTCCACATGGCGGGAACCGATACAGAACTGTGCGATTACCAAAGGACCCATCGACACTTCCATACCCTTGGAACTAAAGACACAGGACTGTAGAGCTCTCCAACTCTGTACATTCCTGTCTGGGGGTGAGTTTATGATGTGTATCCCCTATCGCTGCTCTCTGCCCAGAAATCAATCCTGTGCCTTTCTGTGCCTTTAAACTGAGCCCGACGGGGGAGAGAGAAAAAACCGAGCAAACTTTTCAAAGCAGTTGTTCAAGGACACAGACACACACGCCTCTGTGTTCTGCTGCAGCAGCGAGAAGAGCGGAGGGAGCGCCCTGCTTGCTTTCCAGTCCGCTTTCGGCTCCTTTTCTCCAGAGGGAGATGGAGAGTTGAAGTTTGTTTTCCTGGGACTTGGGCTTTTTCCCTTCTTCACTTCTGGACTGTTTCAACATCAGAACACACCGGGAGAATTTTCCACCGAGGCCCTGGAGGACACCAACCCAGCTCCAAGGAGGAGGAGAGAGAGCACACCTACAGAAGGACTCTGAAATCTTCCCAGGTTTCTCTCCACAGCGAGAGGTTTTAGTATTCAGCATTATTATCCTTTTCCTGTGTGTTTGTTAAATAAATAGGTTCTCTTTCACTTTCCTCAGAGGAAAATATTTTTTTCCCAGACCTGGTGGGAGAGGGCTGGTTGTAACCTGCCTTCTGTCAGAGGATATTTTCCTGCAAATTTGTCCAAAGCAGCACACTAAAATAAGTCAGTATTTATTTTGAGGGAAAATGATTTCTAATGGCATTTTGAGGGTCAACAAATACAAAGATAATAATAAGGATAAATACAAAGAAATACAGAGAAAATACAAAGAGGTGAAAGAGGACAGGAGCTCACTGGACAGGTCCTTGGCAGCGCCCGGGCAGACCCTGCATGAATTTGGCTGCCTGAATGCAGCTCTTGCCTGGGCACCAGGGGTGGCCCCCTCTGCGTGTCTCTCCCAGCACCACAGGGATGCTCCTACCCCTTCCCTGGTGCCCCAGGGTTCTGCAAGTGCCTTCTGGGGCCACCCAGACACCTCCCTGGGCCTCTGGAGGCCCCATGGCATGGTGCAGACAGGGACTGAATCAAAGTTGCCTTGGAAGATGGAGGCAGGAGAATATTGCCCACGATCTTCTTTCCAGCTGCCCCACACTCCTGCAAATCCTGCTGGGACACTCAGGCTCTCCATTCCGGGGCTCTGGAGCTCCCATGCAAACCCATCCATCACTGTGTCCCCTCTCACGTGGATATCAAGAAAATGACACAGCAATATCTAGAAAATGTGAACTTGATTGATTTGACTGCTCTAAAATTCTACAACTCGAGGGTGACTGGAAGACTATGAGGTGACAATCTTATGCCTCCAAAAAGGGTCAACAGTTTGGAACTGGAACCCTCAGGGAAACTTCAGCTTCTGGGGGAAAAGGTGCCCTTCCTCCTCTCTCCCTTTGCTTTATACATCTGAGCTGGAGTCATATGGTTGGAACATCCCCTTGGCTGATTTGGGTCCGCTGGTCTGGCTGTGTCCCCTGCCAGGATCCTGCCCACTCCCATCCCCTCTGATGGGGGAAGGAATGGCAGAGGGACAGCGCTGCTGGGCAGTAGCCAGAACACCGCTCTATTATCAGCACCCGTCCAGCTACCAATGCAAAGCACAGCCCTGGAAGGCCCATGAACTTTCCCTCAGGCAGACCCAACACACGGGACTTGAGCTGCCAGCGGCCCAGGTCACCCTCTGCCAGCCCCGCTCCTTGGACCTTGTGTCCCCACAAGCAGACACAAAGTGTTTCTGCTGCTCCTCCTCCTGCGCAAATCCACAGAGAGCTGGGATTTTTCCAAGTCTCGTGTCTCCATTGTGCCGTATTCCCAAAGAAGCAGCAGCCCCTCCTGATGAACACGGAGAGTTGCACGGATGCTTGTCAGCTCCACTGCCTGCCTAGAAATCTGGAAACTGCTTCTAAATGCTGCTCCCTTCAGCTCTTGGGCACCGACTGACACAGAGCTGGGAAAAAAATGCCCTGGCTGCTGGCTGACAAGGTGAGTTCCGCCAGAGTCAGAGCTCTGTGGGAAATCTCTATCCATGCCTCTCCTTTGAATAGACCCTGACAGGGGGTGCGCAGGAATGTGTCCTGTATGGAAAGGAAGGAGTGTGCAAGCACCGTGACTGACACTTTCCCTCTCCATGTGCGTTCCACAGCTATGGGTACACAGACGTGATGGAAAGCCTGGTACAGCCAGAGCCTTCTGTCCCTGCAGAAGGGAGCGCGGCGGGTGGGGGCGGTTGGTGGGCAGCGAGTCCCGGACAGCGGGCGAGATCCGGCTCCACAGCTGCCAGGCCCTGCTAAGGCTTAATGCCGCCTCCTCGGTAACAGGAAAGGCCTTCAGCCTCGTCCCTGCCAAGAGGGGCGGTGCTGGCCTGGCCGCACAGCTCGTTTTCCCCACAGGTTGCAGGAGATGAGATCACAACGCTTGCAAACACCGACTGCGAGCCACAGCTCTGGGTGCTCACCATGAACCTCAGCTCTGCGAGCGCTGTCTGCCCCAGGCTCCAGGGGATGCACTGGGAGCCCGGCTGGGCTCTGCCCTGGGGCCATCCTCCAGGGACAGCTGCAAACAGGGAGCATTTGGTTGCCACAAAGAGCCAAGCCATGGCTGCAGGGAGCTGCTCCGGCTGTGGCCTGCACTGTTGTGTGCTGTGCTCTGGGGCTGCTGCTCCCCACAGAGGGGACTGCACTGGGGTGCCAGAGGAGACAGAGAAGCTCCAGCTTAAGCCTAACTGGGCTGGGTGGCTGGGCTGGGAAGGGTGGCGAGGGTCAAGGGCATTCACAGAGCTCATCCTGCTTTGTGAAGAATGAGGAAAAGGAAGTGGGAAGCCAGCAGTGAGCAGAGCTGAGGCCTGGAGAGCAGCTCTGAATGACCCCCAAATCTCACCAGACCTTTGAGACATTGCTGTTCTTCAGCCAGTGACAACACGAGTCCCTAAACCTGGGGCTCATTCTTCCTCATGGCCAGGGCCATCAAGGAAGGCTACAGTGCAATGGGGACTGCGGTGAGCTGGGAACTCACTGGGGGAAAGAGGGAGCACTTGTGGAGCAAAAGGCAGGTGGGGGAGAGAACTGTTCAGAGAAGGGCTGGGCTTCAGCTTGAGCAAGCTGAAAAATGGCATTGGGGGTCATCCCAGACTGATTTCATTTCAGAAGTTACTGAACAAGTTTGTTATTGGGGGGGTGTCATATTTTCCCCCGGAGGTGCACACTCTGCAAACTTGAGCTGCACTGCCGAGCTACTCAAGCACGTCTCTGCTGCAGGTCACGGCGTTTCTTCTTTGGCTTCTCGTGGCCCCGGGGCTGAGCCGCAGCAGAGCCTTGGTGGAGCCCAGAGCAGCCTCAGCATCCACAGAGCCCGGCTGCAAGGAGAGAAAGCAGAAAGCACCCGTCAGCTGAAGGCTCCCGTCCCCCTTGTCCCAGCCGCCCGCGGTGCCCAGGCCGTGCTGGCCGCGCTCAGGGCGCTGCCCAAAGCTGCCCAGCATTGCTGCCTCTGGCAGGAGAGCAGGAGGGCAGGACACGTGCCCAGCCTGCAGCCGGCCGTGGCACAGCCACCTCCTCAGCAGCTGCCCAGAGCAGGATGCCGCTGTGCTCGCTGCCGTCTCCCAAAAGCCCTTATCCCAGCCGTGCCAAGAGGACGGGCACCCACCTCACGCCTCCCGCCGCCAGAAGAAAAGCTGCTCCCAAACGGTGTCCTCAGCCCTTCTCCAAGGGCATGTCCCATCCATGCCACAGCTGCTCCCAAGCACTTTGCCATCCGGACCAGACAGCACCTAGAATGCTTCCTTTGGAAAAACAAACCATAAATCAATGAAAAGAGATTACAGACAAAAAGGGAAAACAAGGAAAAAGGTAAAAAATCTTCTCCCTGCTGGGCCTTGAGGAAGGTCCAAGCCTGCCATGCGAGGGAAAACCCCACCCACGGGCCAGGGCAGCCCACGCTTTCTGCCTTCCCCCTGCACTGCCCCCAAAAGTCATGCTGAGCCCAAAGCAAACAAGGGCACTGGAGCAGCCCAAGCCCTTCCTTGCCTGCAGAGCAAAGCAGCCCATGCACAGCTTCTGGTGTCCAACCTCTGCTCCCACCATGGGGCTTTGTTTGTGTCGGGCTGGCTGCCCCAGCCCCAGCCCCAGCGCGGGCCACGGTGGGTGCTGGGGGCTGTTGGCAGGGCCAGGAGCAGACTCCCAGTTCAAAACCAGCCCAGCCCATCCCCCCAGCCCTGCCAAAAAGCAGCTTGGCAGCCGACTGAAGAATTGGTTGCATCCGCCCCAGCAAAGGGGGAAACCTTTGCTTCCCGGCCAGGCTGTGCAATGCACAAATCTGGGAGCATCCCCCTGCGTGTGGACTCATCTGCAAATTCGCTGTGGAGCCTGGCTTTGGAGAAGGTGCCACAATTGAAGTCCATCATCTTCAGCTTGCCAGGTGGAGGAAGAGCTTGTCATCCTTGATGTCACCCTCCATGTCTCCAGCAGCAGCAGCCGCACCTGCCACAGCTTCCCCAGGGGCTCCTTCTTCCCTGGGGCTGGAGCAGGCTGTCAGTGCTCTGCCCAGGGCCCCGGCTGTCGCTGAAGCAGAACAAGCAAAAGCAGCTGGCATGGGGGCCACCAGTGCTGGGAAGAGCAGCTCAGCTCCAGCAGCAGGGCTGCGCGTGCCCAGCTGAGGAGCCCTGCGCAGCGATTCAGGCAGGACAAAATCTCTGCCTTTCTTTGCTGCTTCCTGCCAAGGCGCGTGTGCAGCTGGAACTTACCGGCTCCCTGGGTCAAAGCGTGCACGTGGCTCTCTCCCTTCTCCTATGGCATGTGAATATCCTGCATCCAAGGATCACAGGACAGGTCTTCTAATGAGGGCCTTTCCGAGGAGAGCACGGTTAAACACCGTCGGATGAGATCCTGGCACTCTGCGGAGAGAAAGCAGAAAGCGCCAGTCAGTTGCAGAAGGCTCCTGTCCGCTTTGCCCCACTCTTGCCATGGCCAGGCCGTGCTGCGTGTGCTCAGGGCTGTGCCTAAACTTTGCCATCAATTCTTTCTTTTGGAGAGCAGGAGAGCAGGACATTGCCACCTGCTCAGCAGCTGCCAGTGCGGGATGCTCCTGAGCCCGCTGCTGTCTCCCAGCACTGCTATTCCCCCCGTGCTGCAGAGACGAGGATCCACCTGGAGAGAGCCGTCGTGGGAGCGAGAGCCGGCCCCAGGTGCTGTGCCAGCCCCTCCTGAAAGGGTGCTCCCCGCAGACCATCTGGTGCAGCACGATGCCCAGGGACCAGACGGTCGCTGCCTCGCCGTGGTACCAGCCTAACAGGGTCCATTCCGGGGGGCTGTAGGACGGTGTTCCTATGGAATAGAGGTGGAGTTCTTCAGGGGGACGCTGCCTGCTCCCAGAGCCTCGCCCCAGCATCCCTGGGCATGCGGGGGCCGCAGCAGCGGCACGCGGCGTGACCCGCTGCCCTCTTGCCAGCACCTGGGACTTGCGTACAAACTGGGGGTTGGAAAAGAAGCCGCTGGTGTCGCAAGAGGGCAGCGGAAGCCCTGGCAAGGCCCGAGCATTCCATGCAAAGGAAAAACCCACTTGGTGCTGGGGAAAAACCACGCTTTCATCCTCCCTGCCTGCACTGCCCCAGAAACCATTCTTAAGCCAAGGCAAGCACGGGCAGCAGAGCAGTCCGAGCCCTGTCTCGCCTGCACACCAAACGGGCTGGAGCACAGGTTCTGGGCCCCCCTCTCTGCTACTCCCACCCACGGGTGTTTCTGTGACGCTGGCTGCCCCAGCCCCAGCGCCAGTCCTGGGCAGAGTGGCTGGCGAAAGGCTGCCAGCAAGGCTGGAAAATAGCCCTTCAGCCAGCGCCGCTCAAAAGCAGCTCAGCTGAAGACTCCGGCTGCCATGACTGGCAGCAAAAGGGAGAATCCCCCCTGCCACAGCTGGCTTTGGGCTGTGAGATGTTGGGCCGTGAGATGTTGGGCTGTGAGATGCCGCTACCAGGAGCCTCCCCCTGCGTGGGCTCACCTGCAAAGCTGGTGTAGGCTGCGGCTTGCAGGTAGGTGCCACAGCCAAAGTCGATGAGTTTGGCCTGCCCGGTTGCCAGGTCAACCAGGATGTTCTCCGGTTTGATGTCCCGGTGCAGGACCCCGCAGCTGGTGCAGTGCCGCACGGCCTCCAGCACCTGGCGGAACAGGTGCCGCGCCACCTCCTCGCACAGGAAGCCCCGTGCCCAAATGAAGTGAAGGAGGTCCTGAGACCGCTCCGGGCGCTCCAGCACCATCACCACGTTGTTGGGGAGCTCCAGCCACTCGTGGAGCTGGACGATGCCAGGGAAGCCAGCGGACACCTTGTCCAGCAGCACGATCTCCAGTGGTGCTCGGGTGCCGTCGGGCTGTGGGAGGAGCACGGTGCTGTCAGCGGAGCTGATGCCGTGCCGGGGCTCGGGAAGCCCTCAGCCAGCCGGGGACGCTCTGCGCGCTCCGCTGGCCCCACGGCCGCTCTCCCTCGAAGTGTTCTGGCGGCTTCCACCCTGCCGGGCCTCGGCTCATCCCCGCCCGTCGCGCCCCGGCTTCTCCCGCTGCCCCTCGCTCACTCACCAGCTCGCCCCAATGGCCGATGCGGTTCCGCGGCACCCGTTTGATGGCCACCTGCAAGGCAAGGGGAGCAGCGGGCTGAGCTCGCCGCCCGCCGTGCCCAGCCCCATGCTCCTTCTCCTCCTCCTTTGCCCCCCGCCTCCTGCGCCCGCCGCCGGCCCCGCCACTCACCGGGGCGCCGTCCGAGAGCCGCGTGGCCGCGAAGACGCTGCCGAAGCCGCCGCGCCCCAGCAGCGAACCCAGCCGGTAGCGCTCCTTCAGGCCCTGCTGCGCCTTCCGTGCCCGCGAGACGCGGCCGTCAGCGCTCGGCCCGGGGCCAGGAACGGCCCCCGAGCGCCGCTCAACCGCCCCGGGCCGGCCATCCCCACATGGGGGCTCTTTTGGAGGGGCCACCGGCGGCTCGGGGCCGGCGGCCGCGCTCAAGAGCGGCGGAGCTCGGAGCGGGGAAGACGCTGCGGAGGCGGCGGGAGCGGCCGCGCCGCCTGTGTCCCCGGCGGGCCCCGGGAGGAGCCGAGGCCGGGACCGGGGCCGGGGCCGGGGCCGGGGTAGGGGTCGGGCCAGCCGGAGCCAGGGGCTGGCGATGCTGCCCAGGAGCCAGGCACTGATGCCCGCCCAGCAGCGCCACAGCCAGGACGGCGAGAGCCGGGCGGAGGCGGGACCGCGGCGGGACGCCCGGGGGCGGGGAGGGGGCAGCCCCGCCCGGGGCCGGGGGCGGGCCGGGGGCATGGCCCGGCCGGGCCTGGGGAGAGGGAGGCCGCGGGAGGGGGGGTTGGGGAACGAAAGGGAGAGCGGGAGAGGGTGCGAGACACTGGGAGAGGGAGAGGAGGAGCAGGAGAAGGGACGCAGAGGGTTCGTGGACTCGCTGCTTTTGTGCTGCTGCCGCTGCTGCCGCTGCTGCCGCTGCTGCCGCTGCTGCCGCTGCTGCCGCTGAAGCGCTGGGAGCGTTTGTCCGCGTGTCCGTGTGTCCGGTGCCCGTGTGTCCGTTCCCCCCCGCGCGCCCCACGGCCGAGCCCCGCGCGCCCCGGGGCAGCACGGGCCGCTCCGCTCCGGGGCCGAGGCGGAGTCCCGGAGCATCTCTTCCTCCCGCAGCCACACCAAACCCGCTCGGCCATTGGGAGCAGTTTTGCACACGTTTCCCTTTGAAGGGCTCCTCTCTACCCCCATTTCCAAGGAGTCTCCCTGGGGTTTTGGCACCTGCAGCGACAGGGCAGCGATTGGGCTTCAAAGTGCAAGAAAGACATGGAGGGGCTGGAGCACGTCCAGAGATGGGAATGGAGCTGGGGAAGGCTCTGGAGGACTTCTGAGGGGCAGCTGAGGGATCTGAGGGGGCTGAGCCTGGAGGAAAGGAGGCTCAGGGGGGACCTGGCTCTCTCCAAGTCCCTGACAGGAGGGGGCAGCCAGGAGGGGTGGGGCTCTGCTGCCAAGGGAAAGCACGAGAGGAAATGGGCTCGGGGGAACTCTTGGGGTGGATGGTGGGGAAATTCTCATCCTCCGTGTCTCGACAAAGGGGGAGGGGGGCAGGGGTGGGGCACGACCTAGGGACACGGGGGTGGTGACGCTGGGCTGGGGACACGGGAAAGGGCACGGGAAGCCAAAGCCCCGCTGAGCGCTGGCGCTGGGCTGGCACGGGGTGAGCCGGCAGCAGGGCCCCGCAGCCCTGAGGGACTCGCCCTGACGGCTGGGGAGTATTGATCCCGGTCTCTAAAAAATGAGACTCAGTAAAATATCATTAAAAGGTGCCTCCTTCTCCTTCTCCTCCTCCCCCATCCTTTCTCCTGCTCCCCCTGGGCCCAGCGCCCACCCTTGGCCCCCCGTTTTCCCAGCGCGGTCGCATCCCGCGGGAGGAGCCGGGATGGAGCCGGGATGGAGCCGGGAGAGGTCGGGCTGGGGCAGGGCTGGGCTCTGGGCCCGGCCTGGGCGCCCCCCACGCGCCCCCTCCTCAAATTCCCCTGGCGGGGGGCGCTGGGAGCGAGGGGGGGCGCAGGCGGGGTCCGGGTGGGGAGCGCTGAGCGCTGCGGGTCTGCCTGGCAACTGGTGAGTCACCAGCGCCGCGCGCTCTGATTGGCTGAAGGTTGTTCAACGCCTTCTCTGATTATCTGATACTCGCGGGGGATTTTGGTTGGTCGTTGGGGGCTGTGGGGCGGCTTAGGGGGGGGGTCTCTGCGCCTTTGGGGTTCGCTGGGTGCCGATTTGGGGTTCAGGTGCCTCCCAAGGGCCCCCCGGGGGGGGGGTGACACAGGGGTGACACACGGGGGTCCCCATTCTCGATCCATCCTGGGGCCGGTTCTGCCCCCTCCACTCTCGGTCCCCCCGCGGGATCCCCCAAAGTCCCTTCCCACTGTTTCCCAATAAACGGGACCGGGGCGAACTGGGAAGCCTTCCTGGAAACACTGGGAGCAGCCGGGCAGGGGCAGAGTGACAGCGGGGCTGGGGGGGACACACGACCCCCAAAATCAGCGCGGGGATGGAGCGGGGGGTCCCGGCCGGGCCCGAGGCCACGGGGAGGGGCTGCGGCCACCGGTGGCTCAGGAGCTCTGTGGGCAGAGCAAAGGGGGTGACACCGGGCTGGGGGGCCCCGGGGGACCTCAGAGCTCCGGGGGAGGGGGGACACGACCCCCGGGCCCCTCCCGTCACCTGCTTGCGCAGGTAGAAGCCGAGCCCCAGCGCCAGGAAGACAAAGCCCAACACGAAGCCCCCGATCCCCGTCAGCATCTTGGGGGGTGGAGGGGCAGCTTTGGGGGGGGGGGTGGACGGCAGAAGGATCCGGAAAACGGCGGCGGCTGACGGGAAGGGACCGGAATGGACTGGGACAGAATGGGATGGACTGGGACAGAATGGGATGGACTAGGACAGAATGGGACAGGAGGATACACTGGCACCAGGATCAGGACTGGACAGGGCCAGATTTGGAGCACCAGGGATTATACTGGGATATATTGGGACCACACTGAGGGTTACTGGGAACATACTGAGGCCCAATGGGTGCTGCTGGGATATACTGGGAGTGATTTGCATCATACTGGGAATGACTGGGATTGTACTGGGAGTGACTGGAACCACAGTGGTGGTGAAAGGGCACAATTGGAAAGATGCAGGGGGCAATTGGGATCATCCTGGGAGCAGCTGGTCCATACTGGGGTCATAGTGGGATCATAGTGGGAGTGACAGGGTCATGTTGCAGTGACTGGCATAGTGCTGGGAGTATCTGGGAGTGACTGGGATCATACTGGGGGTGACAGGGATCAAACCAGACTCATACTGGGAAGTTACCTGGAATCATCCTGGGGGTGACTGGACTCATACTGGGATCATGCTTTGAGCAACTGGGTCCATGATGGGGCAAAAGGCATCATAGAGGGACTGAATGGGAGTGGCTGGGTTCATACTGGAAGTGACTGGGGCTGTACCTTACTCCTACTGGGAGGGACTGAGAGTGAAAGGAACCATACAGGACATGACTGGGAACAACTGGGACCATGTTGGGGGCAAGTGGGATCTTCTTGGGAATGACTGGGAACATAAAAGCTTGAGTGGAGTTTTTATCCCGTGGCATTCCTGGGGAGCAGCGGCAGCTCCGTGCCCCCAGCCCGGGGGGTGGGAGCAGGGGAACCGGTGGCAGCATCTTCGGGGCACAGCCGAGGGCTGGGGGGCTCCTCCCCCAATTCATTTTCTCTGCCCAATTCAAATCATCCCCTCCCATTCAAATCCCCTCCGTTCACATTTTCTCCCCACCATTAAAGTTTCCTTGCCCCAGTTCAACTTTTCTCCCCAATTAAGCCCTGAGGCCCCACCCCATCCCCGGCTCCTCCCAGCAGGATCCGGCCGGGACTTTCTGGAAACAGCAGCGGAAAGAGTTCAAAAATTCCTCATTACTTCCATCGATTTCCTTGGTTTCCGGGGCATTTTCCTGCGGCTGCTCCGGGCCAAGGCTGAGGGGTCCCCTCGGGCTCCAGCCCCTTTCCAGACCCTTTTTCCAGCTCCTTTCCTCAGCTGACCCAAAGCTGCGGATTTTGGGGAGCGGGAAGAGTCGCTCTGCTCGGGGGTCCCCGCAGTGCCCCAGGGAGGCCCCGAGGCCGCAGCGTGGTTCCCTCCGGCCCCTTGGAGTGTTTGGAATCTCCAACTCTCAGCAATCGCTGTCCGTGGCATTCAATTCCCCCTGCAGGGTTTTCCCCCAGACCGGCTTTCTTTCCAGAGGGTTTTGTGGTTTCGCTTTGAGCTGGGGCCTGAGGGCACCGGAGCGGCCGCGGGTGCCGGGGCAGGAAGGGCTGAGGGACAGCAGTGCCCCACAAACCTCCGGGAGGGGGACAAGGGCTGGAGGGGGCAAAGAGAGAATAAACACAAGATTTTAGAAAAAGAAAAAAATCCAGTAAAATATAGATGATATCTAAAATATAATAAAAAGAACTGAATAAAGAAAGTAACAGCAGAGCTTCTTCTCCTGGGACTTTGGGTTCCTTGTCCAAGCTCCGAGCTGGGTGTGAGCCAGAAACCAGTGCCTGGGAGAGCCATTGCTGCTTGAAGGGCTTCCTATGGCCAGAACTAAAGTGTCGAGTATCAAGGAACAGCTTGAGGTTACAGAAGCGCCAGCGCTCCCGTTGGATTCCCTCGTTTGAAGCTGAAAGCGGAGCTCCATCTGTGACTCTGCTTTGTAAGGATTGAATGTAAAACTCCAGAGCAATCCCCGTTTCCCTCCCTCCTCTGGCCAGCGGCGCACGGAGAAGGGATGGGAGTTTCGGTGAGTCCGTGCTTCCCCCGGAGGGACAGGAATCCTTGCCGTGTCCAGCGGGGGTCCCTCCCCAGCCGTGCGGTCACTCCCCGGCCCGGCCCTGAGGCGCGGGGCAGTCGCGGGGCAGCCGCGCTCCGGCCCCGTCAGCAGCAGCGCCGCTTCGTGCCGGGCAGGAGCGGCAGAAGGAGCCGGGCGGCGGCGGGGGCTGAATCCCGGCAGGAGGAGGAGGAAGAGGAAGAAGAAGAAGGGGCCAGGTCGGCCTGCGGTGTCCGATGGCCAGGGAGCAGCGGGGAGGCCTCGGGGAGCGGCGGCGGGCGGGGCTCTGTTGGAGCCGCCCCGAGGGGTTTGTGCCACGCCGGGTCCCTGAAGGAGTCGCTCCGCGGCACGGGTGGGCTGGGAACATAAGGAAATGAAGAGAAGAGAAGAGAAGAGAAGAGAAGAGAAGAGAAGAGAAGAGAAGAGAAGAGAAGAGAAGAGAAGAGAAGAGAAGAGAAGAGAAGAGAAGAGAAGAGAAGAGAAGAGAAGAGAAGAGAAGAGAAGAGAAGAGAAGAGCCGCACCGAGACGCGTCTCCCCCGCCCGCGTCTGAAGGAGCTGCACCGAGGGACGGGCGGAGGTTGAGTAGATTAAAATACAGAGAACAGAGTAAAAGAGAATAAAAAACTGCACCGGGATGTCCGCGGCGCCCGGTGTCACTGACGAGCCGCACGGCGGGACGGGCGCTGTCGGGTGTGGCCAGAAGGGCAGTGCCGAGGAGGGTGAGAGGTGAGAATAGAAAAAAACAGTAGGGAGAATAGAATAAAATGCAATAAAAGACCCACACCAGGGAATCTCCGCAGCCCCGTGTCACTGAAGAGTTGCACCGAGAGAGCGGCGAGAGGTGACGGTGGTGAAAAGTGGAGTATTGCTGATGTAGGGAAGCTGAGAATTATCCTGGAGCTAGAAATGGACCAATCGTCATCCTGATGATTAAGCTATGAAAGAAAAAGCTGGGACTCAGCAGAACTGGACCAGGCATGAGCTGTCAGCCTGAACAGGTCACCAGGAGGACAGAATGATGAAGATGAAGATGAAGATGAAGATGAAGATGAAGATGAAGATGAAGATGAAGAAGTAGCTGGAAGACCCTTGGTTTCAGCCCTTGGTTTCAGCAGGACTGGCAATAAAAGGCTGTAAAACCTTCAGAACCCTGGAAGATTCCCTTCCTTGCCACACTGGGCCTAAGCTGGACAGCGCCTTCGAAGCCGTGCGCTCTGGACGGGCTGTCCTGTTCATGGCTTTGCGCTGCTTCCCAGCGGCCCAAGGCTCTCCCCCCTCACAGAGGGGCCCTGCCCCGCCCCACGCGCCCCGTGGCCGCTCCCGCTCCGCCCGCCCTGCGGAGATGTTGCCCCCCCACCCGCCCCCCGTGCCCTGGCATCCCCCAGCGCCAGCCGCCCCTCAGGGAGGGGCAGGAGGAGGGAGCAGGCCCAGCTTGTTCCCCTTTCCTGGCGGTCACGTGGCATCCAAGAGCCAAGGAGGGCTGAAATGGCACGTCCCCCAAACGCTTCCCTCTCTGGTCCTTTTGGGGCACTAACGCGCTCTGCTCAAGGGAGTCCGAGGGCCTACGCTCGGCTTTCCCTGCTAAGGCCTCATTCTTCCTTCTGTAAGCTCTATAACTGGCTGGTTGACGTTAGCTCTCTAGGAGATGGGGAAAACGAGACGCTTTCAAATTGGGAGAATTACCCTGGTAAATTACTGCAGTTTTTCAGCAACAGAATTTCAAGGTGCAGCTGGGCCTTTCAGCCATTGCATCGATTTTCAAATGGCACCCGCAGCATCCGACGTGTGAAGAGCCCAGTGTGAAGCTCCTCAAAGACACTGCAGCAGTTGTCCCCCAGCAGACAGGACGTGTCTGTGCTGAGTCACCAGAAAAGAGAGCTAAGCCCGGAGTCATTCGTGCATGGGCAAGCAGAGTTGGTTTCCAGAAGAGTTGCATGCACTCGTTTCCCTCTCCCACTCAGTACTTGCTCTCCTCTTTCAAGCTGGCTCCTGCCTTTAACTGGAGCTTTTGACAGAGAAGGGAATGACTGCATCTCATTTTCTTTGGGATGTGGCTATCCAAATGTCTGCAAGGAATCTTACAGGGAGCATGGAGCCTGGGCAAACATCTGTGAGGCTGCAGCTTTTGACTGCTTGAAACGGGCCTTCTTTGGGCTCGGCACCTGCAGGCCACCGCAGAGCGGTAGCCGCAGGCTGCTGCCAGAGCTGCAACACAACAAAACTGTGGCAGCCCGAGAATCAGCGCGCAGCTCTTCTGCATGTTGTCCGACGTTAAGGTGCCAAAGAAAGAGCAAGCAGGAAGAGAGGAGCTTTGTGTCAGGAGACAAGCCAACACCTCCCTGCCAGAAAGGGAGGTCAGGCTCCAAAGTGAGTCCAAGCAAAGGTCAGCATGCACCTACGTGCTCAAGAGGCAACTGCGCACTGCAGTACTCCTGGAAACTGATTTCCTTGGCTTCTTTTGTCCCCTAAATGTCATCAAAGCAGTTAGGGCTTTCAGAAGCAACAAAGATGCCAGCAGGAACAAGCACACTTGCTTTTAGTCAAAGCCTTGGGGAGGAAAAGCCACGTTTGCTTGGATTTCTTGGGGGCCTGCTGGATCGGTGCATTTTCGGAGTTACCCCGGGATGCCTTGAGCACTGGCTTATGGACGGTAAGGATTTTTTCTCCTGCTTTATGACTGAGGAGATCTTCCCAGGCTTTTCTTTTGCGTCAGCTGTACAGAAGATTTCGGTTGCCGGGCGTAACTACGCCAACAGAGCCAGAGCGGCTGCTATTGTGACGTCAAGGGAGCCGGGCCGCATCACAGTGCTGTCAGCGCGACGTTGTCCCGGCGCGCGCGAGGCCTCCTTGTCCAGAGCAGCTCTTTGGCTCGCTCGCTGCAGGAGGACCCTCGTGACTGAGGCGTTCTCAGCAGACGGCCTGCACCCCGAGAGGAGTCTTGGTTTTTCCCCCGGGTGGCATTCAGTGTGCAAACCCGCACAGCACTGCTAGAATGATCGGGCAAGTCTGTGCCGCGGTTTGCACGGTTTTTTCTGTGGCGTATTCCGGCTACTTCCTGACCCACCTGACTCGTAAGTAAAGGTTTATCCTGGGGGTAGCCATCACACGGCTTTTGCTTCACTTTGCTCTTGATGCTCGTTTGTAGTGATGAAGCAGATTTGGGAGCAAAAGTGCCATTAAGGTGCCGCTCCTTTGCTAAAGCTCCTGCCAACAGCATCAGCTAAAAAGGGGGTGTCTGCACTCGCTGGCGGCTGGAGAGTATTTGCAACGTAACCTGCAGGGGTTGCGTTCCCTCCACGGGAGAGCGCGTGGCATTGGACACTGTCATTTCCTCAGCTTGCTGCTTCAGCCGAGACAACTGCAAATTGCAGGCTGGCAGGGAGCCTCACAAGTACTTCTAAAACTTGCCCAGGAGTGAGGGAAAGCACTTTCTTGCTCCAAATCCTGCCATTAGAGGCCTTGGCTCTCTGCTATGACCCTTGACAGTGTGCCAAGAGAGCAATTCCCTTGGCAATGAAGTGCAAGCTCCTAACCGCTTAGGCTTTGCTCCTGAACCCAGGAGCTGTTCCTGGGCTGCTTTAGAAGAGAACCGCCACAGCTATGGGGCCCTTTGTGGAAGCTTTCCTGGGGGATCATTTGCAGCAAATGGATGGGAATTAGTGCATGCAATTTATTTAAAAAACAAACAAACAAACAAAAACCAAATTAAAAACAACCCAACAACAACAACAACAACAAAAAACCAGAAAAGAAAGGTTGCAGAAAAGAGAAGAGGAAAAAGCTGCTTGAGCTGTTGGGCAGAACAGAAGCTCTGACTTAAAGGCCACTTGGCATTTCTGTGATCGTGTTTCTGTTTCTTCAGCGACAAAAGTAGAGAGAGCCTAGTATAGTGTCCTTGTTGTTCTCTTGCTTGCAGTGGGAAAATCTTGTGTTGCTCCTGGAGGGATGTTGGGAAAGGAAAATGCTCTCTGTTGGGACTGACTTGTCCTGTGGGACTCCCCAGCACAGGCACTTTTCTAACGGCATCTGGTTCCTTTTGCCTTGCTCTCTGCAGGTCACCTCACACGCGGATGGAGACAAGCCCGTCCTTTGGTGAGTGGCAAAGGAACCTCTGACCTTGCTGGCATGTAAGAATTGTGCGGCAAGCTGTGAGCTTGGCCTGTTGTGGTAGAGTGTAGAGTGCCAGCCTGGGAGGCGGAAAGAAAGGCCAAGTCGGTGTTGGCATCAGCAGCAGCAAAGGGAGCACTGGCTCTTTCCTAATTTTCCATTGAAGAGCCTTTCAAGAGATGAAAGGCAAGTGTGGCAGGCCAAAGGTGTCTTGCTGATTCTAGCCAGGGTGGAGGATCAAATGCACAGCAAGACGGAGCACCACCTAATTTGCCCACCTTAAGAGGGTGAATTTCACGACTCAGAATCCCACTTTGATCAAAGTTTCTGATTTCCCCTTAGTCTGGGTGAAAAGAAAGCAGCTTACGGAGCTGACAAGAAAGCAGCTCCTAAAGGACTGGCTGCTCCCTGTCCCTCTCACTGCTGTCTGTCTGCAGGGCTCACCAGCAGGGTCAGCAGCTCCTCTGGCTCCCTCTCTTGCTGAGGAAGATGCGGAAGAGGAGCCAAATGACAAGAAGCCTCCAGCTGGTGTCCATCCACGGCCTGAACGTGCAGAGCCAGTAAGTGGCGCCTGTGGTTGGCACTGCCTTTGGTGGAGGGCCGAGCTTCAAGTTTCTGACGAGCCAGCCCTTGCCGCTCGTGCCTGAAGATGCTGGGGGCTGTGTGCCTGCCATGACGTAGTGCTGCTTCAGCCAGGCCAGGCACCCCTGGCAAATGGCTTCTGAACTTTCCCATTTGAGCGCCATTTTGCTGGGACGCTGAGAGGGCCTGAGAATGTCTTTGGGATCAGACGAGAGGCAGCATTGTGCCTTTCAATTGTTGCCAGCGTAGAAGTGAGCCCCTCGGTGCACGGTGTCCGTGCAGGCTCCCCGTGGTCAGTGGACAGAGACGGTCCAAAGACTCAGTTGAGAGCCTTGCAGGATACTTAGGAGACACTGGCCCCTGGGAGGGACCAATTAGCTTCAGGCACAACGTAGAGCAGACTGGCCTTCTGGTCAGACGCTACCATGCCCACTCGAGGGTGACTTCATTGCCCAGGGGAACACAGCAGGAGGAAAGCAACAAGGCTCTGGGGCCCTGCTCCCACCTCTTGCTGGATCTTTGCAAGCTCGTCAATACCTTGTTGCAGTGGTCTTGCAGAAAATCGATAAAATGTAGCATGAACCTGGCCATGTGCTGCTGTATCACAGCAGCCTTTGGGCTTTGCCCGTTGCCTTTGAGAAGGGGACATGCAAAACCCCCCCAGCCAAAGAGGCCTGGCGGTGGCTGACAGCCTTCCTTTTGC
The DNA here is from genome assembly GCF_041296385.1 of Aphelocoma coerulescens. Lineage (NCBI taxonomy): Eukaryota > Metazoa > Chordata > Aves > Passeriformes > Corvidae > Aphelocoma > Aphelocoma coerulescens. Next base: position 230,530 of record NW_027183561.1, on the reverse strand, counting down.
CGTGTGCTCTGCAGGGCATCTGTGCCAGCCGCCTTTCTGACGGGCAATCCTTTCTTGTCCCAGCTCTCTCTTGACGCGCGCTCTGCCGTCCAACGTGCCGCTTCACCGGCGCGCTCTGCAGCAGCCAGCACTCCCCCACGTGCCAGCACTTCGTCCAGCAGCCCAGCCCAGCAGCCGGAGATGAGAGAGGAGCAGAGCCTGAAGAGACTGAGTACGTCTGGTGTATTTCTGGTCTGCCAGAGCGGTGTGTTTTCTGCGGGTCTCTGAAGTTCCTCCTCGCTTTAGTGTCACAGAGGCATTTAGGCCTCCCTCCAAGAACCTGTTGCTGTGCTTTGAGGCAGCAAGAGAGCGCTCGGCGTGTTCCCGCTGCCTCTGAGGGCAGCTGGCACTGGCTTGACTTTTCCTGGGCTGCCCTCTGTGCCAAAGACAAAAGCAGAGATTGTTTCTGTTGAGCAGAAGGCTGGCACCTAGCGGGTGACTGGGCCCCAGGGAGCTCTCGGGCCCCAGCTCTTCTCTGGCTGCCCTTTTTACGACTGTTCTCGCTCCTCCTCTCACTGCTGCACACTGTTCTCCTAAGTGGCCCTGCCGGTGACGGCAGGTGCCACTGCAGAGGCCGCGGAGGCCCTTCCTTAACTCGGAGGGCCCAGTTCCTAAAGGCCCTTCGTTCTGGCTTATCACATGAGCTGCTGTGCTTGAGAGCCGTGAAGTCCTTCTTGGAAAGGCCAGCTGCTGAAAGGCGGAGAAGATGGCCCTCCCGCTCGCTGTTCTCAGCGGCTGGAAGCCAAGTGACTGCAATGGGCACAGAGCTCCCGACAGTGGGGCTGCATCTTGGATCGTCTGGGGAGCGGCATCTCCCTTTGAAAGTGAGCACCTTGCACTGCTTTTGTCTTTCAGGGAGCATTGTGAGTCTGGGCGAGCCGAGGAGGAAATACTCGGCGTTTGAAGAACTCGGACGAGGGTAAGTCTGACGCCTGCTCCTTACGCAAAACCACGGGCCCGGTCATTTGGCCGGTGCAGCGTCAAGCGTGAAGTCAGGCAAGCTGCGAACACGGTCAGACTCCGGCTTTACCTTCCTGCCACCTCTCAGGACTGCTCAGTCAGAGCAGTCAGAAGGCATCATCAAAGACAACCTGGTGCTGGCAAGGTCTGCCTTGCTTGCAGCAAGGAGCAGGGCCTGGAAGATGTCCCGCCCCTGCCGGCCTACCAGAGCACCTTGTCACCCGAGAGCTGGCAGATAACACTTCTCAAAGGCAGAGTTTTCCAAGTTCTTCTCCAGTTTTTCCAAAGGGTCCCCCTTAGGCTGGGAACGGAAGCAATCGGGCGTGTGCCTTGGAGATTTGTAGCAGCCCTTGGTGTTCACACTGGGCCTCAGTTTTCTCCTGGACACCCTGCGTGGCAGAGGGCTGCTGGGCTCTTGTGCTATTGGCGGGGGAGGCGCTGCAGCCAGGCGTTTTCCAAATGCTCCAGGCAGCCTGGGGAGATCTCCCGCCTAGGCTGGCTTTCACCGCCAGGGACTAAAGGGCTTTTTCTGCTGCCGTTTTCTTTCTAGGGGTTTTGGAGCTGTTTATAAAGCCCTCGACGCCAGCACAGGACAACAGGTAAAGTGTCAATGCCCCCAGCAGATTTTGCAGCTCTGGAGCGCTTTCGCCGCGGCTGCGAGCCTTGGCTGGAGCTTTGGGTGGCCGCTCCATCTCTGCGGCAGAGGCTGCTCCTCTGAAGCACAGCCTAGGCTCAGCAGCCTGCAGACGGCATTTGGGACGGGCTTCGGTCCTTCTCCTAAGCTCTGCCCTTTGGCACAGCTGGGCTGCGTCATTGCACAAGCACTCGCTGCGTGTTCCTGGGGATCTCGTGCGACGAGCGGCTTCTCAAGTCAACGGTCTCTCAATGTCCTTTTAGGTGGCCATCAAGAAAATGGCTCTTCAAGAGGAGATGTCCGAGGAGCTGGCTGTCAATGAAATCGTGGCCATGAGGGACAGTAGGAACCCCAATATTGTGTCCTACTTAGACAGGTGGGGCTCTGTGGGCAGAGCAAAGGGGGTGACACCGGGCTGGGGGGCCCCGGGGGAGCACAGAGCTCCAGGAGAGGGGGGACGCGACCCCCGGGCCCCTCCCATCACCTGCTTGTGCAGGTAGAAGCCGAGCCCCAGCGCCAGGAAGACGAAGGCCAACACGAAGCCCCCGATCCCCGTCAGCATCTTGGGGGGTGGGGGGGCAGCCTTGGGGGGGGAGGGGAACACAGATACAGGAAACGGCGGTGGCTGTCGGGAAGGGACCGGAAAGGACTGGGACAGAATGGGATGAACTGGGAGAGAATGGGACACCAGGATACACTGGGACCAGTGAATCAGGGGGATGGGGAGCAGAAGAATTCGTTTGTCAGGAGCAATGCATCTAGCTTGGTCAGCATAGCAGAGCAGGAAGAAAAGATAGGAGACCGCTGATAAGACCAGCGGGAGTCTCAGACAGACATCCTGCCTCATCCCAAAACTAGCTCAAACCAGTGCCAAAGCTTAAACCCAGGCCAAAGGTATAAAAGAGCATGCGCAGGAGAGAAAGGTGAAAAGTTCAGACGAGGAAGACTCCCCCTGACTTCATCAAAAGACCCTCGGAAGACCCCTACCACAACCACCAAACAACACTGCACAAGCGCTACGCGGATGTAAATGACTTTTGAGTTCACTATAAAACCAAGCGAGGCTGGGCGGGGCTAGGTGATGAATATGTATAAGTTTGTTAGGAAACTTAATGAATATGGAACTTGTAACCCAGTAAATACCGAGCTGAATGCAGCTGTCGGCACGCGTGATTTTGGAGGAGCGATCCCCCGTGCGTCCCAGCGCTGGAATAAAGCATACCCACCTACTTTACTACTTATTTAGTAGTGGAGTTCTGTCCGCTTTTCATTATAACTCAAGCTATATTAGCATCTTGTTACTTTGACCCCAGTTATAATGTTAACTAGTGTAGTGGTTTGGTCTAAAATACTCATTGCTGTTTATCTTCTGTGAGATAAGAATTAGGAGAAATGCAAAGCAGGCACCAACTTGAATGAATATAAAGAAGTTTATTAACAGACCTAAAAGAAGGAAGGAAAAAAATTATACCACCTTTAGAACTCTCCTCCTCCCCCCACCTTCCTCCCGTCTCCCACTGACAATGTAAAGACAACCCTTAAGATGTTCAGTCTGTTTACCACTTCCATAATAACCTGGTTCAGTCCATTTAGAAAGAGAAGTCTCTTTTTGCTCATGCTATGAAAACAGTATCACACCGAGACAGCCACCCACTTCCAAATATTGTTCAGTCCATTCAGGAAGAGGAGTCTCTCTGCTTGCGATGTGAGTCCCTTCCCCCCCGACTTGCAGCTTTTCCCGCAACTGCTTTCGAGGGTCCACTCTTGAAAGTTTTCTGGGGTACAATTTTAAGGTTGAGCTGTTCAGAAACAAAGAAAAAACAGAGGCCCTTCTCCTTCCCTGGGAGCAAAGGGTCATCTTCATCTTTAAGACTATCTCTGGAAGCATCTCTAGGAATTGAGGTTTTTCTCCTTTCCTCTTTGGAGCAAAAGTCCTCATCTGGTTCATCTGGTTCATCTCTCTCTGTCTAAACTTCTCATGAAATTACAGCTGCGTCAGCATCTGCCTATCTCAGCGCAGGTGCTTCTGCTTATGAGTTGAACACTCCACCCCCCATATCTTCATGAAATTACAACAGGATACTCTGATATATCATAGCTTCACAACAGACTTTCAGCTTTAAGCATCTCCTCTCTCTCTCCCCTCAGGTTTTCAGCTCTTCACAGCAATAAAAGGGTTAATCTCACCTCGGCCTTACAGCTGGAATGTGGCTTATCGCAGTTGGTCACCTGACCTCTGCCGGACATCGGTGCCGCTTTGCTGAATCTCGGCCGCAGTGGAGGGGGGGGTTCCGAGCCGCTCTGGCTGCCCACGGCAAGGCGTGGGGGGGGGGGGTTCCATGGCTGGAACAGGTCCATGGCTCCAGGCTGGCCGTGGCCCGGCCCGGCCTGGCCCAAGCAGGGCCTGGCCGGGCCTGCTGGCCCCTGCACGGGGCCTGCAGCCACCTGTCCCAGCGCCGGAAACGAGAGAGAGCTTGGAGGGGGAGTTTGCTGTTCTTAAGTGTGGATCACAGAGGCGGTCACAACTTTAAGTGGCTTAAAGAATTGTCCATATTCAAACTGGCCAGCTGATAGGTTCTATCAGGTCCCAGAGGAAGCTGTAAGCACCCCTTAGCAAGGATGTCCCTTCCGGGATTATGCTTGCTAACCTATGACATTCTCCACCCCTCGCCTCTGTGAAGACACATTTAAGAATTATTATCAAAATTACATTCAACTTCTGCTATATTCCACCCCTAGATAGTTCAGTACAATTACAATATAAGTTTCTCACTATCATGCTACTTAACTTATGACCTAATACTTGCTTTGCCCAGTATTCCTCCTAATTAAGCTTTATCTCACAGATCTCATCAATTGCCCGCATTCTCCACCATTTTGTCGCGGGTTGGGTTTGTAACCGGGCGGAAACACCAATTTAGTGTAGTGGTTTGGTCTAAAATACTCATTGCTGTTTATCTTCTGTGAGATAAGAATTAGGAGAAATGCAAAGCAGGCACCAACTTGAATGAATATAAAGAAGTTTATTAACAGACCTAAAAGAAGGAAGGAAAAAAATTATACCACCTTTAGAACTCTCCTCCTCCCCCCACCTTCCTCCCGTCTCCCACTGACAATGTAAAGACAACCCTTAAGATGTTCAGTCTGTTTACCACTTCCATAATAACCTGGTTCAGTCCATTTAGAAAGAGAAGTCTCTTTTTGCTCATGCTATGAAAACAGTATCACACCGAGACAGCCACCCACTTCCAAATATTGTTCAGTCCATTCAGGAAGAGGAGTCTCTCTGCTTGCGATGTGAGTCCCTTCCCCCCCGACTTGCAGCTTTTCCCGCAACTGCTTTCGAGGGTCCACTCTTGAAAGTTTTCTGGGGTACAATTTTAAGGTTGAGCTGTTCAGAAACAAAGAAAAAACAGAGGCCCTTCTCCTTCCCTGGGAGCAAAGGGTCATCTTCATCTTTAAGACTATCTCTGGAAGCATCTCTAGGAATTGAGGTTTTTCTCCTTTCCTCTTTGGAGCAAAAGTCCTCATCTGGTTCATCTGGTTCATCTCTCTCTGTCTAAACTTCTCATGAAATTACAGCTGCGTCAGCATCTGCCTATCTCAGCGCAGGTGCTTCTGCTTATGAGTTGAACACTCCACCCCCCATATCTTCATGAAATTACAACAGGATACTCTGATATATCATAGCTTCACAACAGACTTTCAGCTTTAAGCATCTCCTCTCTCTCTCCCCTCAGGTTTTCAGCTCTTCACAGCAATAAAAGGGTTAATCTCACCTCGGCCTTACAGCTGGAATGTGGCTTATCGCAGTTGGTCACCTGACCTCTGCCGGACATCGGTGCCGCTTTGCTGAATCTCGGCCGCAGTGGAGGGGGGGGTTCCGAGCCGCTCTGGCTGCCCACGGCAAGGCGGTGGGGGGGGGGGGTTCCATGGCTGGAACAGGTCCATGGCTCCAGGCTGGCCGTGGCCCGGCCCGGCCTGGCCCAAGCAGGGCCTGGCCGGGCCTGCTGGCCCCTGCACGGGGCCTGCAGCCACCTGTCCCAGCGCCGGAAACGAGAGAGAGCTTGGAGGGGGAGTTTGCTGTTCTTAAGTGTGGATCACAGAGGCGGTCACAACTTTAAGTGGCTTAAAGAATTGTCCATATTCAAACTGGCCAGCTGATAGGTTCTATCAGGTCCCAGAGGAAGCTGTAAGCACCCCTTAGCAAGGATGTCCCTTCCGGGATTATGCTTGCTAACCTATGACAACTAGTTAATATCTGCATAGAAAGGTTATTCTTAACATGTTTACACATCATTTACAAGCAGCAGTTTTTTCCTCCTAGTTGTAGAAAGAGGAGGGAGTGAGGACATGTAGAGAAAGACAACTTGACGGCACCAAGGTCAGTGGAAAGAAAGAGGGGCAGGAGATGCTCCCAGCGTCGGAGTCGAGATTTTCTCTGCAAGCCGTGCTGAGGACTGGGATAAAACAAACTGTCTCCCTGGGATCCATGAAGTCCACGGGGGGATGCAGAGATCCACTCCCAGCCCGTGGGAAAAGGTGCTCACAGCGGAGCGGCTGGGTGCTACAAAAGCTGTAATCCAGGGGGAGACCTGAACAGGGAGAGAGGGCTCCTGCTTCCAGAGATAGAGAAAGAGGGCTCTTGCTTCCGAACTGAAGCAGCTGATCCTTAAAAGACTACACCCCATGGACTAATGACCACACCTGCAGTTTTGGGAAGACCGTTTTGCCCGTGGGAGGGACTCACGTTACAGCAGGCTGGGAGGGATTGATACTCGTGAAATTAGAAACGCGCTGGAGAAGTGCACAGAGAACTGTCTCCTGTGGGAAGGAGCCCATGGCAGAGCAGAAGAAAGAGACTCCCCTCCCTGAGGGAACTGAAGAAAGATCTCGAGTGATGAACTGGCTTGAACACTCCCAGGCCCTGTCTCCCTGCGCTGTCGGAGGGAAAGAGGGAGGGGATGGAGAGGAAAAAAGGTGTTTGAAAGGCTTATTTTCTTCCTCATTATCCTACTCCGTTAATAATAAATTTACTTTATGCCTTTAAGTTTGAGCCTGTTTTGAACTTAGAATGTTTTTCTCCCAATCCTTATCTCAACTCATGAGCCCTTCGTGATGATTTTCATGGCTACCTGATATTTGAGACAGTGTCAAACCACGACAGTGGCCCTTGTGTTCCATGTGGCCCCTCTCTGTCACAAGTGACCCTTGGTTCCATGAGATTGTCACAATGGTCCCCATGTAGCCCTGAGGCTGCGCTGTCAGCTGTCACTATGGACGCTGGATTCCACAGGAGCTGGCAATGGCCCAGTGGCACCTGCGTCCTCTGAGGCCCCGCCTTGTCAGTGGAGCCGTGTTTCCATGAGATTCCATGTTGGCACAGGGGCCTGCTGAGTTCCATGAGGCTGCGTCGTGTCCCAATGGACAATCTCGCTGCCCTCAGCTCTGCGCTGCCATTGCCAGCCCTGCCCTGACCTCTGCCCAGCCTCACCCTCTGTGCCTTGGACACACACACATGCCCTGAGCTCATCCTCCCTCTGGGTGCTTCTCCTGCCCCAGCGCTGCCCTGGGAGGGTTCATTCCTCACAGGAGCTGCTGTGTTTGTACTGGTGCATTTTATAGCTCTGCTTCTGCCTCTCTGTCACTTGTGTCTCCACAGAGCTCTGCAGGGAGAAGATTCATGGAATGACAGAGGTGGGAAGAGCCCCCTGAGCCCCCTTGGCCAGGCTGTGGCTGGGCTGGAGTTGCCTTTGTCCAGAGCAGCCCCTGGGCTGCTGTGCTTGCCACTTGTGGCTGCAGCGGGCTTGGTCCCAGCCCAAGGCTTTGGCTGTCCCTGAGCAGGGCTGGCCCCGCATGAGGCGTCTCTGCAGCCCCCCCAAACCATGGGCTGGGGGTGGGCAAGTGTTCCCAAGGGCACAGGGAGGGGACAGCTGGGCTGGACTGACCCAAGGGATCTCCCATTCCATGGGACGTCAGGGTCAGCAATGGACTGGGGGAAAGGAAGGGGGCGAGAGGGTGTCTGGATTTTCTATATTGATCCATTTGTCTTCCAAGGCAGCCACTCCATGCACTGAATTCTTGCCTCCCTGTGGTTTCTTTGCTTCTGCATTTGGCCTTTGCTCTTTACTTCCTTTCCCTAACCATTAATCTCTCTTCATGGTGACTCACAGTTTTCTCAGCTTATTTTCTCCCGGTGCCTGGCTGGGGAGGGACAGTGCCAGAGACACTTGGTTGTCACTTGATGGACAGAGAGGTTTTACCACGGTCACCTTGCCCAAGCCTTCTCTTATGGGCACACCCAGAAGCGTCAGGGCTCTGTCGGGTGCCCACCCCTGAGCTGGGCTCATGCCCTGCTCACAGCCCCAGGGCTGCTCAGGGACACGAGTCCTTCCCTGGCACGCTCACAGACAGTTCATTGCAGCACGGGCAGGGGCTCCCTGGGCTCTGCTGCCGCTGCCAGAGCCTGGCAGGGAGCTCAGCCCTGCGGGTGTCACCCTGCCCTGCCCCTGCCCGAGGTGCCCCACGGCCGCAGGGATGGGCACGGGGAGCTCTGTGCACAGGAGCTCATCCCAGCCCCGCATCCAGGGGGTTCCCAGGGGACGGCACTCTCTGGGAACTCCAGGAACAGCTGAAGGTGTTTGTGCTCGCTGGGTTTATGTCCCCCCCCCCACACAGGGTGTTCAGGGCTGTGTCTTGTCTGTGCACTGCAAACACGGAGCCCTGACCCGGTCCCTGGATGTCCCTCCATGGAGGGAAGAACAACCTCTGTGAGCTGGGCAGAGAGGCCCCTGCTGGCAGCGGCGCTGGCTTTGCCAGGGCACTGCTGGGTGCCCCCACCCTGAGCACTGCCACCCTTTGCTGCTCAGGGCTGGTTTCCTCTCCAGGGTGCTGCGTTGGGCACATCCTGGAGACAAAATTGGGAAGGAGATTGAAGCTTTCAGGCCCTGCACTGGGGAGATGCCCTCGCATGATGGAAATGCTGCTGCAGAGCCCAGCTCTGTCCCAGCAGTGCCCACGGCCTGTCCCTGCCTGCAGTCCCTGGGCAGTCACACAGCAGGACTGGGACCCAGCTGACAGAGCCCTGAGGCCTGAAACCAACACAGGGGCTCTGCAGGGGAGTGTGGAAGGGAAGGAAGAGGAGTTACGGAGGAGAAGTCCTGGGGCTCCCTGGCAGTGCTCTCCTGCTGGGACTCTTTTCTCCCCCAGCTCTGCCCAGAGGCACCGACCCTGCAGCTCCAGAGAAGTCAGGGAGGAAAGATGTCAGGGAAACAAGACAACACAGGCTTCTTTCTTTTGTTCCAGCACACACATACTGTAGTGCAGCTCCCCGTTTCTACAGTCTCTGGGTCACACTGGAAAGGCAAATACCAAATTAAAAATGGAACAGACAAAGATTTTTGTGTGAACAAATTCACAGCAGCGTAACACCTGTGTCAGCAGCAACAAACACAGGACACAGAGTGGGCATTAATGAGTCACATCAGAGCAGCTCTGCAGGAGAATGAGAGTTTATTGCTGCTGAAAACCGGCCGTGATCCTTTTCCTCAGGGCATCCCTGAGCTCCTGCTTCCTCAGGCTGTAGATGAGGGGGTTCAGGGCTGGAGGCAGCACCGAGTACAGAACTGACACTGCCACATCCAGGGATGGGGAGGAGATGGAGGGGGGCTTCAGGTAGGAAAATATAACAGTGCTGAGGAACAGAGAGAGCATGGCCAGGTGAGGGAGGCACGTGGAAAAGGCTTTGTGCCGGCCCTGCTCAGAGGGGATCTTCAGCACGGCCCTGAAGATCTGCACATAGGAGAAAACAATGAACACAAAACAGCCAAATACCAAACAGACACTGACAGCGATGAGCCCAAGTTCCCTGAGGTAGGATTTGGAGCAGGAGAGCTTGAGGATGTGTGGGATTTCCCAGAAGAAGTGGCCCAGGCCATTGCCCTGGCACAGGGGCAGGGGAAATGTATTGGCCATGTGCATGAGAGTGTAGAGAAAGGCACTGGCCCAGGCAGCTGCTGCCATGTGGGCACAAGCTCTGCTGCCCAGGAGGGCCCCGTAGTGCAGGGCTTTGCAGATGGACACGTAGCGGTCGTAGCACATGATGAGGAGGAGGGAATACTCTGCTGAGATGAAGAACAGAAAGAAAAACACCTGAGCAGCACATGCTGAGTAGGAGAGGTGCCTGGTGCCCAGAGGGAATTGTGCATGGCCTTGGGGACAGTGGTGCAGATGGAGCCCAGGTCGCTGAGGGCCAGGCTGAGCAGGAAGAAGAACACGGGGCTGTGCAGGTGCTGGCCGCAGGCTCCGGCACTGATGATGAGGCCGTTGGCCAGGAGGGCAGCCAGGGAGATGCCCAGGAAGAGGCAGAAGTGCAGGAGCTGCAGCTGCCGCGTGTCTGCCAATGCCAGCAGGAGGAAGTGCCTGATGGAGCTGCTGTTGGACATTTCTGCACTCTGGACTGTTGGAAGAAGGCATTGACAAGCTGGGACAGATTCCCCTGAGTCAATCCTATGCTATTTTCTTAGGAATCCCCTCAAAACAACTTCTCCTCCTGTGACAGAACTTGGCTAAGCTTTTTGATTTCTGAGCTCAGGTTTGTGCTGCTGCCTCATCCTCAGCGTTGCTCTCAGCCTGAACACTGGGGGCCCAGAGGGAAAACAGGGCTCCCTGTGCCCCAGTGCAGTCGGACCTGCTGGTCCCCACACAGGTGCCCTTTGCTCATTTCACCTCCCTCTATTTCCTGGTGATTGTACTTAAAATGGGCTTGAAAAATAAAGTGACTTTTTGAAGGCCCCAATTTCAAAACCATTGCTCTAAACCCTTCTTCCTTTCCCTGTGCAGCTGTGGTTGCTCTGGCTCTCTGCTGCCTGCAGTTGTGCCTCCTGGCAGCTGTTTCTCTGGGTCCAAGGCTTGTCCCTGCCAGTGCTGCCAGAGCCCAGCCCAGCCCTGGGGGCTCAGCTCTGCCCTGCAGAGCCCTCCCAGCACAGGGCACTGCCCAGGGGCATCTCCCTGGCAGCAGGGCCTGAAGGGCAGCTCAGACAAAGGGAGATGCTGCAAGCCAAGGTGCTGCTGGTGCTGTCTGCAGGCAGAGGAGTGTGAGGAGGCACTTCCTGAGGGAGATCTGAGGCAGAGCTGCTGATCCCCAGGGCAGCAGTGCAGGAGTCTCAGTGACACAGACAAACCTGAGAGCCCCTTTCCCTTCCCTTGAGGAGAAAGCTGAGAGCAGCTCTGGCCATGCAGCACCACCTCCCCAGCAGGAGGAGTCTGCCCTGAGGGGGGCCGCTCCTTCCACCTCCAACTCCTCCCCACAGCCCATGGGGAGCTCCCAGGCAGGCTGAGAGCTGCCCCTGGCAGGTGGCAGATGCCCTGGCCTGGCAAAGAGCCCTCAGGGCTGCAGGAGCTGCTCTGCAGGACAGCCCTGGGCACCCCTGGCTCCTGCCCACCTTCAGAGCCTGCAGCCGGCCCTGGCAGCAGGAGCCGTCCTGCCCTGTCCCTCTGACAGTGCCCAGGGCAGCCCCGCTCTGCAGCACATCCTCCCCCAAGGCAGGAACGGCAGCAGAGCCATCCTCACAGCCATGGCAGCCGTGTCATGGGCCAGCTCTAGAGGATCCCTGCAGCCAGAGACTCACTGTGTCCCACGCTGTGAAGGTTTCTCCACGAATGAGTTCAGAGCTGTCCTTCCAGCTGCTTTAGCTAGCTCTCTGCTCACTCCTCCCAGGTACCTGCAGGCAGTGCCCTCAGCCCTGCTGGGCAGGCAGAGGAGCTGCTCCTCAGCAGAGCTGCCTCTTTGAAGCTCTCGCTGGTTGCCAGGAGCTTGAGAGTTCCCTCTGTGCCAGGAGCCCGGCCCAGCTCAGCAGCACAGCAGCAGCACAAGGACTTTAATGACCCTCTCAGGCCTTTGGTGTTGTTCACATCAGACTCAGTCCCTCAGAGCGTCTTCAAAAAACTTCTCAAGAACTCAAAGATTCAAAGTCCAAAGTTTCTTGAACTTTTAATGGGTCCCATCAGGACACGACTCACGTGAAAGTGTCCCCAGGTTCCAGTGAGAGCAGAACTCTGGAGGCAGCGATGGCAGGTGGGGACAAGCAAGGGAAAGGTGTCTCTGGTGCTGAGCAAACCTGGCTGTGTTCCCTGAGTGCAAAGGGCCAAGGCCTGAGCCCCAGCCCCTGGCAAGGCAGATCCTGTCCCTCCCTCAGTGCTCAGGGCTCTTGCCGGGGCACTGGGAAGTGGGGATGGGCAGTGCCCAGGGCAGCACCATGGGGCGGCCCCTGCCAGGCTGCTGGGCAGGGACAAGGAGGCACTGAGGCCCCAGGGCTGCAAGGGTCACTTGTCTCCTGCTGGCCTCAGGGCCAGGGCCAGCAGCCGTGGCCAAAGGGCTGCACAAGTTGGCTCTGTCAGGGCCTTGCAGCTGCTGCCCATCCCTCTGCCCTCTGCAGCCCAGGCTGTGCCACGCTGTCCCTGCCCTGCGCCTCTGTCCCTGCAGGCTGTCCTCATCCCCCCGGCTGCCCCACCTGGCTGGCCCCTTCCTTTGCCGGCAGCTCTGCGTCCTGCCTGCCTCTACCTGGGCACACAAAGCCTTGGGCTGCTCCAGGCTCCTTCTGGGGGACGTGTTGCACCCCAGCCCTGCCTGGGAGGGAAATTCCTTTCTCCTGGTGTCCACTCTGGACCTCCCCAGCTGCCCTGTCACAAAGGCCCCTCGGTTCTTTGGGGCCCAGCAGTGCCACAGTGGCCCCTTGGCTCCATGGAACGCCACAGGGTCACAATGGTTCCCTTGGTGCCACCAGCCCTGCAGGGTCACAACGGCCCCTGGGTTCCACGAGGCCACGCGGGGTCACAGTGGTCTCCAGAGGAAGGGCAGCACCGAGCCCCAGGGTTTCAGGGGCAGATGAGACACAGCCACCAGAGGCCAAGGCCAGCCACATCTGTCTGTCCTGGCAGGTTTGTCTGGGAGCAGCCCTTGGATATTGGGAATTTGGGAGGTGGAATCCCAATTTTGGCCATGGGCACCTTGTTGAGAAGGATGGGTTTATTCCACATGAAAGTAAAGCACAAAGTCCAAGAGTTTAGGAAGAAGATGAGAGGTGGCCACCATGGGTGAGGGCAGCCAGACCTGTCTCTCATGGCAGCTTTTGTCTGGGAGCAATCCTTGGATAGACAGAATTTGGGAGGTAGAATTTCAGTTTTGGCCATGGGAGCCTGGATGAGAAGGACGGTTCTTTTCCTTAGGAAGGAAAGCACGAAGCCCCAGGAGCCCCAGGGCTCCTGAGCCAGCCCCTGCTGCCCCGGGAGGGAATTTGGGGAGGGGGCAGAGGGGGTGCGCAGCCCCTGCCGGGGGATGACCCCGGCCCAGCGCCCTTCGTTCAGCACCGAGCTGGGCGTGGGGCCGCAGGAGGAAGAGGCCGATGGGAAGCAGATCCTGCAGGGGAGACAGGGCTTGGGCTCAGGGCAAGGTTCTGCCCTGCACACCTGGCTCAGGTGTGAGCCTGCCCCAGGAAGGGAGCGGGACATTCCCATCCCCACGGATCAGGGCTGGGAGCAGCACTGGGACCAGGGACATGGAAATACTGGGAGCCACTGGGACCGCACTGAGGGGTGAATTATCCCCCCCAGCACCTTTCCAGGCCGCCCTGTGACCTGAGAAATGCTCGCTGGGCCTCAGCCTTGGCCAAGAGCCCCCGGGCTCAGCTGCTCTGAGCTCAGGCGCTGCCGGCTCCCGCAGCCCGCCCAGGGCCGCCCTGCCCGTGCCGGGGCTGTGCTGGAATTCTCTGCTGCTGCTGGGCCACTCGGGGGGTCTGGCCCAGCAGGAAAGGTGACCTTGAGCCAGGAGCTTTCCTTGGCCGCAGCAAAGCCTCAGCATGGAAAGACCTTCCCAGCGCTGTGCCCTGGGCCGGGAGGGATTGTGCCACCAGAGCTGTCCCTCCATTTCTTCTGCCAGGCAGCTCTAGGACATGGAAAGTGGAGAAGCCAGAGCTGCTTCTCAGCTTTTCACAGTCCTCCAGAGGAATCCTGTGTGGGAAGCAGCCTGGGAACAGGGTTGAGGTGCCAGGGCAGGGGAATTCAGAGCCCTTTCCTCCCCCGTGGGCTGAGGCTCTGGCCCTTGCCCTTTGCAATGGCCCTGCAGCTGCCAGAGGGGCCTTTTTGGCTCAGCTGAGAGCAGTCCTGCTGCAAGGCTGTCCTCGAGCTGCTTGGGCTGCACATGTGCCCAGGGAATGCTCATTGCTTGCAGTCTCAGGTGCTGTGCGTGTGCAGGTGTAACTACTGCAGGAGGGAACAGCTCTGCTGGGGGGAGTTCTCTTTTTCTTGGTGGTTTTTCTGTTGAATGAACGTTCCCTGCCAGCTCTTCCCTGCAGAGCTCTGTAGCTGTATGTGCCACTTGTCTGTGGCACTGTGGCTCAGGAGGTGGCCAAGGGGAGCTTGGCCGAGGTGTGGGCAGAGGAATGGCCATCAGGCCAGGCTGGGGGGTCAGCGGCCGGTCAGTTGCGTTGGGTGGCCGCGGCTCTGGACGCTTGTGTGGGAGCGTGTGCAGGGCTGGAAGGCTGGGGCTGCCGCCGCTGTGTCGCAGAGCCGGGAAGGCCGGGGCTGGCCCGGCCCTGGCCCGGCCCCGCCAGTTCTGCCAGCTGCCGGCGGGGACACAAAGGGCAGCTCCGAGCTGCGGCCGCTGCGCTGCGGCCGCACAAACGCAGCGCCCGCAGAGCTCCAGGGCAAGGTGCTGGCCCTGGCTCGGGGCTGGGCCGGGGCCAGCGGCAGAAAATCAACTTGCAGCTCGGGCCCCGCAGCAGGGAGGAGCAGCAATTGCTGGGGGAGAGAGACTCTTGCCAAGGGCCTGCGGGGCCGGGCCCCAGGGAACGGCTTCCCGCTGCCCGAGGGCAGGCTGAGATGGGATGTGGGGCAGCAATGGTTCCCTGGCAGGGCGCTCAGGGCCTGGCACAGGCTGGCCCGAGAAGCTGCGGCTGCCCCCGCATCCCTGCAAGTGTCCCAGGCCGGCTCGGCCATTGGGGCTTCCTGCCCAGGAGGGCTGGGCTGGGCTGGGGCTGCTGAGGGCGGGATGGGCTCTGGCTGAGCCAGCTGAAGGCTGCGCATGATGAGGCCGGGGGGACCCCGTTGCTGAGTGGGTTCTGGGGTATCCCACATTCCTGAAGGGATTTTAGGGTATGTCCCATTCCTGAGGCATTTTTGGGGTGCCCCCCAATGCTTAGGGAGGGGTTCTGAGAGGGGGGCTCTGGTGCTTGGAAGGGGGACCTATTGTCAGGGAGCCGGGGAGCCCATTTTGGGAAGGATGCTGCTGTTTCTGGCAATGTTGAGAGGTTCTGAATGGGCTGTGGGGCCCTGGCTCTCATTTTGGGACTTGAGGTGAGCCCATGGGCACAGCAAGGGCTGAGGAGAGGTTCCAAGCTCCCATTTGGGATGGAGGGATTGAGCGGGTGCCTCCAATAAACTCAATCCCAGCCCCAATGTGTCGATGGCAGCCCCAAATGGCTCGATCCGTCAGCCCCAAGGCCTGGCTGTGGGGAGTCAGGAGCCACAGAAGGGGAATTGGTGTCCAGGAGGGATGGGATGGGATGGGATGGGATGGGATGGGATGGGATGGGATGGGATGGGATGGGATGGGATGGGATGGGATGGGATGGGATGGGATGGGATGGGGGTTGCATCATGGGGGTGGGATGAAGTTTGGGATTGATGGGGTGGTTTGAACACTTGGAGTGGGGCACTCCAGGGAGGAAAACCAGGAGCTGCTTTTGGGGAGGCACCTGCTGCTTTTTGACAATTTTAGGGCCTCTAAGTGGCTTCTGGGAGGTTGCAGTGAATTTGGGGAAAGTGCCATAAACCCCCCGCAATTTGGGGGGCTGAGGTGAAATCCCCACATTTTGGGAGGGTGAGAGGACCCTAATTGGGAGGGGATCCTGCTGCTTTGCACCCCTTCAATGGGGTGAGAAGTGGCTTGTGAGGGACGGAAGGAAGGAAGGAAGGAAGGAAGGAAGGAAGGAAGGAAGGAAGGAAGGAAGGAAGGAAGGAAGGAAGGAAGGAAGGAAGGAAGGAAGGAAGGAAGGAAGGAAGAAGGAACAATGCAAGTACTGAATGAAACAAAAAAAAGATAAATAACTGAGTTCTCTTTTAAAAAATATCAATTCCCTCTGAATCCAAAGTTGCAGAAGACTTTTCTTTCCACATTTGGGTTTTGTTTTTATCTCTCATACTTTTTCTGGTTCTTTTCTTTTTTCTCTTGTTTTTAATAGATAAGACCTGCTAGGAAAGGAATGCAGAGCAAAATGAGACCCATTTCTGGCAGGCAATGAAAGTGTCGGCTCCTGGTCTGGTTGCTTTTGTGTGGATCCCTCATCTCTGTGGCACGGGGGGAATAGCAGTGCTGGGAGCCAGCAGCGGGCTCAGGAGCATCCCGCTCTGTCAGCTCTGAGCAGGTGGCACATGTCCTGCTCTCCTGCTGCCCTCCAAAGCACAGAATCCATGGGCAAGTTTAGGCCCAGCTCTGGGCACAGCCAGCATGGCCTGGGCACGGGAACGGGGGCCAAAGCGGGCGGGATCCTTCTGCAGCTGCCTGGTGGTTTCTGGTTTCTGTGCCCAGAGTGCCAGGATGTTCTTAAGAGGTGCTTGTCCATGCAGCCCTTGGACAGGCCGTCCTTGGAAGAGCTCTTCAGTGCTCCTTGGCTGCAGGGTGTTCATGTGCCCTAGAGGATGGCAGGGACCCACGGGCACAGTGTGATCCAGGGGCCTGGCAGGTAACAGCCCCACACAGCTCTTGGCAATCAGTGGCAAAGCAAAGCAGACTATTTTGTCCTGTCTGTAGCTCTGAGCAGGGAGCATCAGAAGGGAACACGCAGCTCTTGGGCTGCAGCTGAGCTGGAGGCCTGCTCTGGCAAGCACTGGTGGCCACCATCCCCCCTGGTTTTGTTTGTCTGGTTCATTGATGGCTGGGGCCCTGGGCAGAACCCTGAGAGCCTGGTGTGGCCCCAGGGAAGGAGAAGGAGCCCCTGGAGAAGCTGTACCAGGTGGGGCTGCTGCTGCTGGAGCCACCAAGGACGAGCTCAAGGACGACAACCTCTTCCTGGAGCTGGCCAGTGGCAGCTGAAGATGATGGACTTTGATTCTGGCACCTTCTCCAAAGACACGCTCCACGGCCAGTGTGCAGGTGAGTCCAGAGCCAGGGGGATGCTCCCAGAGCTGGGCATGGCACGGCCTGGCCGGGCACCAAAGGTTCCCCCTTTGCTGGGGCGGCTGCAGGGAATTCTTCAGTGGCTGCCAAACTGCTTTTGGGCTCTGGGCAGCTGCTGAGGAGGTGGCTGTGCCATGGCTGG
The DNA here is from genome assembly GCF_041296385.1 of Aphelocoma coerulescens. NCBI lineage: Eukaryota > Metazoa > Chordata > Aves > Passeriformes > Corvidae > Aphelocoma > Aphelocoma coerulescens. Next base: position 213,583 of record NW_027183561.1, on the reverse strand, counting down.
CTGCAGGCTGGGCACATGTCCTGCCCTCCTGCTCTGCTCCCAAAGGCAGCAATGCTGGGCAGCTTTGGGCCCTGCTCTGAGCACAGCCAGCACGGCCTGGGCACTGCGGGCGGCTGGGACAAGGCCGTGAAATCCAACATCTGGCCTTGTTTGGGGCTGTATGGTCAAAGTCAGCTCCCTTGGCTCCTCCTTGAGCCCTGGCCAGGCTTAGGAGGAAGCCAAGAGGAGGATGAAAGCAGATGTTCCTGCACTAGAAGTGCTGTCAGTTTGTTTCTCCAGCACTGTCAAAGCTGGGCCCTCTCCCAGCGGGGTTGGAGCCTCAGCTGTGGCTGGAGGCAGCTGCAGGAATTCCCAGTGTCCGGGAGTGGCTCTCCAGTCCTTGGCTGGGACAGCTTCCCCCAGCTGATGGGTGGCTCTGGGTGATGGTAAAGTCTGAGGGTCACTGGGGCTGGATCTTGGTTAATCACTGCAGGCAATCTTTGGCACTGATGACTGGGGGCATTGCTGAGCTGTTCCTGCTGTGATTCTTTGCTAATGATTATGTGCTTTGCTGAGCTTATGCTTTTGTAATTCTTTGCAGATTTGCATTTTATAAATTGCACAATCCCTTCAGTAGGGTCTGTGTCTTTGGTGCTGACCCTGCCCACCAGCAAAACAGGGCCCCATCCTGCCTGAGTGTTACCTGGGAAGACAAAAACCCTCACTCCAAATGTCCCCCCCTTCCTCCTTGTTCCCCCCACTTTATACACTGGCCATGATGTCCTGTGGTCTGGGATATCCCTGGGGTCAGTTGGGGTCACCTGTCCTGGCTGTGACCCCTGCCAAGCTCCCCCTCACCCCCAGCCCCTCCCCAGCGTGGCCGGACGAGGGGCAGGAAAGGCCTTGGCTCTGTGCAAGCTCAGCAAGAACAAAACCATCTCCGTGTGAGCAACGCTGTGCTCAGCACAGAGCCAAACACAGCCCCAGAGAAAGGCCTGGCAAGGAAATTCCCTCTGCCCCAGCCCACAGCAGCACCCCATGGCCATCCACCATCACCACGGCTCCACGGGTTCCTTTCCTTGGCCCCGGCCCTGGCCACGGGACCTTGGGCTGGTGGCCATGGCAGCCGACTGTGGCCCAGGGCTCAGTGCCCGTGTCCATGGCAGCAGTGCCCAGCCACGGGCCCTGAGTGCAGGTGACCGTGCCAATCCCCATGGCAGCGGGGCCAAGCGTTGGTGTCCATGGCACCAAAGTGAGGAACGGGTCCCTGTGGCCGCTGCCGTGGCATCAGCGAGTGTCAGTGCAATTGTAGCTGGCACCAGCCCCGGCACCGCTCTGTCCTGAGGGCTGCCATGGCAGCCGAGGGCAGCCACAGGTCTGCGGGCAAGTGGCCACGGACCCTGAGTGCAGCAATGGGTCCTGGGGGGGTTTCCAAGGGAACTGGAACTGATGAGGGTTGCCATGGCATCCAACCCCCTGGGATGTCACACAGCCACCCTGGGATGTCCCACAGCCAACCTGGGATGTCAAAACTCATTCTGTGATGTCACATAGCCACCCTGTGATGTCATAGACACCCTGTGATGTCATAGACACTCTGTGATGTCATGCCACCCATCTGTGATGTCACAGTCCTCTCTGTGATATCACTGTGATAGCTCTGTGATGTCACAGCAGACTCTATGATGTCATACAGCTCCCCTGTGATGTCACACAACCACTCTGTGATGTCACACAAGCACCCTGTGATGTCACAGTCCTATCTGTGATGTCACAACTCTGCACTGTGATGTCACACCAGCACCCTGTGATGTCACAGCCATCTCTGTGATGTCATAGTCTGCCCTGTGATGTCAGAGCCCAATCTGTGATGTCACAGCCAACTCTATGATGTCACAGCACCACTCTCTGATGTCACAGAGCTGCTCCATGATGTCGCCGTAGACTCTATGATGTCATACAGCCACCCTGTGATGTCACACAGCCCCTTTCTGACATCACAGCTGCTCTGTGGCTCTGTGACACAGGCACAGAGGTGTTACCAAAACTTCAGGGAAACAAAACCTCCTCAGCATCAGCGCAGCACGAAGCAGCAGCATTCTTTATTGGGCCGGATGCACGAGGGGAGAGCCCCTCCCAAAGTCATGTGTGCCGAGGTCAGGAATGTTCCTGTTTGCAGACTGTGTTTCACAGACTCATTCCCAGACTGTCCCACAATAAACACACACACGACAATCATTTCCCCAAAATCATTGCATATTTCCCCCACCCCTTTGCACATCCGTTCTTCTGCCCTGGGGCTCTCTTTGGGGGTCCCTGGTGGTCGGTGACCCCAAAGCCAGCCCTGACTGCCCAGTGAACTGGTGAAAGTTGGCACACCTGGGCTGGTTGCTGCCTACAGAATCAGCCTTGTGCGGTTCCATGGCCAGTGGCTTTTGGAGAAGAAGCATTGTATGAACCCACCAGGTGCAAACGGTTTTTCATCTGGTAAATTTCCCCCCTTGGAGGGTTGGGAAGCTTCTCTTCCCTTCAAGCCTTCGTAAGCCTCACTCTGCTCCTTTACTCACATCCCACGAGTTCCTCAGCTGCTTTCACAACCATGTTCTTTACACAGCTCAAAGCAAGTGTCACAAGCACAAGTATTGCTGGGATCCCAGTTAGACTTTGCAAAAGTCAGGCCAACCATCAGTCAGAGAAAATCCAAGTCCTTGAAATATTTTATCCAGTTACTGTCTAATCCTCCCCTTAATTCCCTGCTGGATGCAGCAACTGATTTTATCCTCTCTACCCGATCATCCAATCCAGCATCACATTTGGAATGTGCACACAACAAGTGTTGCTGTTTCAGTTCAAGAATCCACATACTCCCTGTCCATGTAACAGCAATAGGGCTAAAGCCAATCTGCTCTGTAAAGTCATTTTAGCTGTGGCTGGCAATTGTTCCTTTATTTCAGCAAGCCCCAAAGGAGCTGCATTCACTCAGGTTTCCATCTGCAGAGCCCAATGGTGTGTGGCTGCTCTGTTCCTAAAGGCAGATCTTTGCGGAGCAGAGATGAATTCTAAAATCCATCCCGCTGTAGTTCCCGCACTGGGATGTTTCCAAGTTCCATCCCCTTTAACCTTTCCCCACAGTTGGGTTCCCGGTGGTGACTCCTTGCACGAGGGACGGAACGTTAATACCCCCAGTGTCCATGGTGCTCCTGATTCTCCCAGGGCCAAACGTGTGCTCCAAATTCCATCACTTCCCACCCATCCTGGGGCTCCTAAGGATCTGACCGCATCCTGCTGACACTCTGTGCCTCTCCAAGGCTTGCTGTTTGTTGGCTGAGCCCAGGTGTCACTGAGAAAGGCAGAATCATTTCTACAAACACAGCCTAGCCTCAGAGCCTGGGCCACAGCCAGGAGCTGCTGCACCTCAGGATTCCAAACAGCTCAAGTGTCTGTCCCAGGGCAATCCCACTTTTCCTTTGTCCTGGGATCCTTTGGCCTTGACCTTGTTAAATCAGGATATTTTATACCCACCTGTAAGGGGTCCCGTGGAAGGCCTGGGCTCCCTTCCCAGCCCAGACACCCCTGAACTGGCTGGAAACATTCCCATTGTCCTGTCTGAGGGTGATTCCATACTGCTGGAATTTGGCAGCTCCAGGGGCTATCAGTGCAATCTGTCAGCTGATCAATATTTCCTGAGGTAATTTCCAGATCCAGTTTGGAAATGTTACAATTCTCAGCAGTATCGTTCTTATGTGTCCATGGTAAGGAATATTCTCCTTCCATCCCTGTCCAGGTGCCCTGGGTGCTATTTCCTTCCACAAGTGTTCCCAGATTTTTGTCAAATTGCTGACTGAAGCTCCCCACGGAACTGGATTTTCTGCACAGGTTGGTGTTGGCAAACAAGCTGTTACAGGGGTCACATTCTGTCATCTGCCAACATCTTGCACTGACTTTGAAAACCGCATTTCCCTTCCCAGAAGTCAGGAACATCGTTTCTATTTTTATTATAGTTACACAATAATTGATCATCTAGATCCAATAAAGAGTATCCCCTTAGAAAATCCTATTCAATACCTAAAACAATAGGATTGATGTAAAACCCCAAACTCCATGGTGTCAGACAGTCTTGTTTCTGCTGTGTTTAATGTGTGCTTGCTGGTTTTACCCGCATGTGATGAACCCTGAGTTTGATTCCTTCTACCTTGAGTGCAGGGTAGGTTACCAGGAGGACTTGAGATGGTCCCTTCCACTTTGGCTGGATTGTTCCAAAATTCCAGGTTCTGATGTACACCGCATCTCCTGGTTGGAAAGGATGTACAGGCGAGTCCAGCCCCAATGATCTGTTGAGAACCATGCACCTTTTAAGGCTTACAAGAGTTAGTCCCAGTGCTATTAAATATTCATTGCAGCAAAACTTCTGAGACTTCCCTTGTCTTGTTGGTGCCACATGGGAAAGCTTCTGGCCATCCAGAAAAAGGATCCACCAATACCAAAATGTGCCAGTCCCCCTTCTGTCTGGGCAGTTCTGCAAAATCAGTTGGCCAAAATCACCTGGTGATTCCCATGTAACGAGCCCTGGAGGCAGCCTTCTTCCTTCAAAACCAATCCCATCTTTCTCAACAACTGATCTATTATTTTTTGCCATTTTTGTGCTTACTAGATGCCTTTGTAAACTGGCCACCATATTCTCCATTTCCTAATGTGTTTCCTGATGTTTTAGTTCCATTATACATTAATTGTGGAGCTCCAATTACCTGCCCACACGGGGTTACCAATCACCTGCTGGGATTTTCCGTAGCTGCTGCTGATGGGGCTGACTGCCTGTCCTGATCACTGGAATCTGGCTTTTGTTGCAGAACATTCAAGTTTTTGCTAGGTATTAGTGCAAGGAGAGCTTTTTCAGCACCCTCTTGAGCTGTTTGGTCAGCCAATGGAGTCCCTGGATTAACTGGGGAGTCTCCAAACCCATGGGCTTTACAAGGGCATCAGGGCCACTTCTTTTGGTTTTGGCACACTCTGCAGTAGGTGACTGATTTCTTTTTGTACTCACTGGAGACCTCTGTGCCCTTTCCTTCCATGTGGCTCCCTGGGCGTCTATTATTCCAAACCCAGAGTTCAAATCAGTCCATATGTTCACCTTTTTTCCTTCAGTGATTTCTAGGAAAGGTCATTCATTCTGCTTTTTGTGCTGATGTGTTCAAAGCTAAAGCCTGGGCTTCTATGACCTGGGTTGAGGTTCCCACTGCACACCCAGCTGCCCGTTTTCCATCCGTACCATGCTGCTCCCACCAGGGTGCAGGTCCAGTGCTGGCTCCTGGATGGGATTGCTCTCGAGGTCCCAGAGTCTGCCAGAACACACTTGTTCCATGGATCCCAGGCAGCCATAGCACAAAGATTCCAACCCTTCTCTTAGAAGGGACTCGAACACTTCCCTGTTCCAACCTTGGGTACCTTGAACCAAACCCTGCAAAGCTTTTGCTGCACCTTACAGGCAGGTCAACAGTTTACACTGGGAAAGGAAAAGGTGCCTTTATCTTACCAGGGGTCTTTCTCTGATTTCCTTTGGAGCAGGGATCAAGGGTTCTTCCCAGAATCCTTCAGTGCTGCCTGCAGGTCCTGCCATCCCTCAGATCTGTTGAAATTCAAGAGGATGAGGCCACGGGGTGTCCCAATGGTGCCTTGGTTCCATGGGCCCCACAGTGTAACCATGGTGTCCTTGGTTCTGCAGTGTCACAATGGACCCTTCATTCCATGAGGCCCCACAGTGTGGCAATGGTCCCTTGAGTCCATGAGGCCCCACAAGGTCACAATGGTCCCTTGGTTCCATGGCCCCGCACTCTCACAATGCTCTCCTTGGCTGCACAAGGTCCCGTAGTGGCACAAGGGTCTCCTTGGTGCAGAGACCAGGGCAGAAGGGTTCCACAAGGCCCCAGAGTGTCACAAGGATCTCCTTGGATCTACAGTGTCAGAACTGACCCTTGGTTACACGAGATCCTCCTGTGTCCCAAGGGCTCGTTGGTTCCACAGGGCCTGATTCTCTAACACTTCAGAGATGGTGTAGGACAGTTTCTATTTTCCCGCAGTTTGGTGACGAAAGGAGCACGCTGGGCAGAGCACGGAGATGCTGCTGCTGTCTGCTCAGGGGAAAGGGTCCAACAAGGCTGAGGGGCTGGGAGGCTGCTGGAAGGGCCGTGCCCCACATGGTACAGCTTTCCTGGGAGGCAGGGAACAGCAGGAGAGACACGCACTGCCCCACAGAGCAGCTGGGCAGGGGGACACTGGGCATGAGGAGGAGGAAATGTCCCTCCCAGGGCAGCGTGGGGGCAGAAGCACCCAGAGGGAGGATGAGCTCAGGGCATGTGTGTGTGCCCAAGGCACAGAGGGTGAGGCTGGGCACAGCTCAGGCCAGGGCTGGAGGTGGCAGGGCAGAGCTGGTGGTGGGGCAGTGAGATGGGAGTGTGCAGCCTGCAGGGACACAGCAGCAGCGGTGGGACAGCGCAGGACAAGCTGTGCTGGACATGGCCAAGGGCCCTGGCAGGGCTGGCAGTGTCCAGGAGAAGCCAAGACTTGGTGCCCAGGGTCATGGCAGCGTATCTTCCACCAAGGGCTTAGAGGACACACCTTGTCCTCAGGCCCTGGGGCCTCCTGGGAATAGCCCCAGAAAGTCTGGGCACTGTCAGCCCCCTGTCCTGCCCTCAGCATTCCCCCACATCCCAGCAGCCTCATTTGGGAATGGCTCTGCTCCAGGATGGCATGCTGCAGAGAATGCAGGTAGATTTTGTGCTCACTCCTGGCATGCAGCTGGACAATAAAGCCTGATCCAGCCCCCCCTCAGCCCATGTCTGGCTCTGGCATTGGGGCGGGGCAACTTTGGGAGCAGCCCCAGCCCTGCTCCTGCTCCCGGCTGGGCACCCAGCTGCTGGGACACAGGTGTGTCCTGATGCCACCGTCTACTCCTTTGAGAAGGGGAGGACAGAGTGCATCAGGGAGTTTGGTGTGGCTTACATGCGGCAAGGAGAAGGTGCAGCCCCAAACTGGCTTTCACTTCTAGAACCTTTTGCTATTGCGGGAGCAGCTGCTGGAGCTTTTCAACCGAGCTGCAAGAGTGAAAAGTGTGATGGCATGTCTATCTGAGAAGGAAGGTTCGGTGCCGCAGCCTGTTGTGCACAATTTATATGCTGATAAGAGAAGGGGGTGCTTTTGCAACGTTTTCCTTCCTGACACTTCTGTCTCTGTGAGCTTTAGCTGCTTGGACTCAGGGATACCGAAGGTATGTGAAAGTGACTGGGATGCGAGAATCATGTTGCACAGGGAACAGGGAAGGTCAGCAAATGTTTCCTGTCCTGGCACATCTCTCAGTCTGAACTGCAGCTGCAGATGCTTCACTTCCGCCAAGGACTCTGCCACCTTGAGAGAAGGATGCGCTCTATGGAGTTGAGAAAGAAAGTGCGTCTCACTAGCTTCTTTCCTCTACTTCATAGACAGCAAAGGGGCTATGAAAGGCAGCACTGGCTTTTTGTTCTAGGACTTCTTCTTTACAAGCAGCTGCTGGATGTTTGGAAGGGGGTTTGGGATATGCAAAAATGAGAGGCTAAGATGGTAAGAGGGTAAGATGGAAGTCATCTGGCAAAAGCAGAGCTCACAAAAGGGCCAGCTGAGAAAGCTCTTGCTGCCTACAACTTCAACTGCACCCCTCAAAGCAGCAGCACACACGCTGCTCTCGGCACTTTCCTTCTCAGCTCTACGCACCATCCTAAGCCTTGCCTCTCCCACACTCAGGATCCAAAGACAACGGCACCAGGGACTGCTCACACACTAAAGGCACCAGGACAAAAGGCTCACCAGCTTGGCCTTTGCATTCCCGCTGACAGCTCCACAGCTTGAACCCAGAGAACTGCCTGCTGCCAACAGCCTTTCCAATCACTCTGAGCACCTCATGACAAGGAGTGTGGGGAATGAATCTCCAGCAGCCTCCTGCCCCAGGCTGTCCCCCGGGAGCAGCCCTGCTCCAGGCCGTGACTGCCACCTGCACAGCCAAAGGACCCAGAGCCGGTGTTACACACCACGGCTGTGCCTGGCACAGAGACACCAGTGGCCACACAAGTGGCCATGGCACTGTCCACACACAGTCCCTGCTGCTGCTCCCCCAGCCGCTGGCACCAACTCCCAGCCACCCACTCCTAAAGCCACGGGGCCCACTGGGACATTGCGGGGGCTCGTGGAAGCCAGCGGCCATTGTGACACAGCGGGGCTGCACAGAGCCCACGGTGCTTTGTGACCCGTGGCTCCCAGGAGAGCCTTTGTGATGCTGGGGAACTACAAGGAAGCCTGGCTCCTCTGTGACACCACCACAGAAGCTCAGGGGAGCCCTGGAGACCGTGCTGATGCTATTGAACCTGATGCAACCCTGCCTCCTCTGTGACACCACAGAAGCTCTTGGAGCCCTGGAGACCGTGGTGATGCTATGGAACCTGATGCAACCCTGCCTCCTCTGTGACACCACAGAACCTCTGGGAGCCCTGGAGACCGTGCTGATGCTATGGAACCTGATGCAACCCTGCCTCCACTGTGACACCACAGAAGCTCAGGGAGCCCTGGAGACTGTGGTGATGCTATGGAACCTGATGCAACCCTGCCTCCACTGTGACACCACAGAACCTCTGGGAGCCCTGGAGACCGTGCTGATGCTATGGAACCTGATGCAACCCTGCCTCCACTGTGACACCACAGAAGCTCGGGGAGCTCTGCAGACCGTGGGGATGCTGGCGAAGCTGACGGAACCCTGGACACCACAGTGACGCTATGGAACCTGGTGGAACCGAGGGGCCACAGTGACACTGTGGGGCCTTTTGGAAGCAACAGGACCCTGGTGGGAAGCCACGGGATGATTAATCCTGCACGAACCTGCTCCAGGTGGGCTCCTCTCTCCCGGCTTCCACAGGTGCTGCTAGGATCCCACTCCGGCACTGGCTTGGCACGGGCTCACGGCTTCCTTTGGCAATGGCTCTGCTCCAGGATGGCATGCTGCAGAGAATGCAGGTAGATTTTGTGCTCACTCCTGGCATGCAGCTGGACAATAAAGCCTGATCCAGCCCCCCCTCAGCATATGTCCGGCTCTGGCATTGGGGCGGGGCAACTTTGGGAGCAGCCCCAGCCCTGCTCCTGCTCCCGGCTGGGCACCCAGCTGCTGGGACACAGGTGTGTCCTGATGCCACCGTCTACTCCTTTGAGAAGGGGAGGACAGAGTGCATCAGGGAGTTTGGTGTGGCTTACATGCGGCAAGGAGAAGGTGCAGCCCCAAACTGGCTTTCACTTCTAGAACCTTTTGCTATTGCGGGAGCAGCTGCTGGAGCTTTTCAACCGAGCTGCAAGAGTGAAAAGTGTGATGGCATGTCTATCTGAGAAGGAAGGTTCGGTGCCGCAGCCTGTTGTGCACAATTTATATGCTGATAAGAGAAGGGGGTGCTTTTGCAACGTTTTCCTTCCTGACACTTCTGTCTCTGTGAGCTTTAGCTGCTTGGACTCAGGGATACCGAAGGTATGTGAAAGTGACTGGGATGCGAGAATCATGTTGCACAGGGAACAGGGAAGGTCAGCAAATGTTTCCTGTCCTGGCACATCTCTCAGTCTGAACTGCAGCTGCAGATGCTTCACTTCCGCCAAGGACTCTGCCACCTTGAGAGAAGGATGCGCTCTATGGAGTTGAGAAAGAAAGTGCGTCTCACTAGCTTCTTTCCTCTACTTCATAGACAGCAAAGGGGCTATGAAAGGCAGCACTGGCTTTTTGTTCTAGGACTTCTTCTTTACAAGCAGCTGCTGGATGTTTGGAAGGGGGTTTGGGATATGCAAAAATGAGAGGCTAAGATGGTAAGAGGGTAAGATGGAAGTCATCTGGCAAAAGCAGAGCTCACAAAAGGGCCAGCTGAGAAAGCTCTTGCTGCCTACAACTTCAACTGCACCCCTCAAAGCAGCAGCACACACGCTGCTCTCGGCACTTTCCTTCTCAGCTCTACGCACCATCCTAAGCCTTGCCTCTCCCACACTCAGGATCCAAAGACAACGGCACCAGGGACTGCTCACACACTAAAGGCACCAGGACAAAAGGCTCACCAGCTTGGCCTTTGCATTCCCGCTGACAGCTCCACAGCTTGAACCCAGAGAACTGCCTGCTGCCAACAGCCTTTCCAATCACTCTGAGCACCTCATGACAAGGAGTGTGGGGAATGAATCTCCAGCAGCCTCCTGCCCCAGGCTGTCCCCCGGGAGCAGCCCTGCTCCAGGCCGTGACTGCCACCTGCACAGCCAAAGGACCCAGAGCCGGTGTTACACACCACGGCTGTGCCTGGCACAGAGACACCAGTGGCCACACAAGTGGCCATGGCACTGTCCACACACAGTCCCTGCTGCTGCTCCCCCAGCCGCTGGCACCAACTCCCAGCCACCCACTCCTAAAGCCACGGGGCCCACTGGGACATTGAGGGGGCTCGTGGAAGCCAGCGGCCATTGTGACACAGCGGGGCTGCACAGAGCCCACGGTGCTTTGTGACCCGTGGCTCCCAGGAGAGCCTTTGTGATGCTGGGGAACTACAAGGAAGCCTGGCTCCTCTGTGACACCACCACAGAAGCTCAGGGGAGCCCTGGAGACCGTGCTGATGCTATTGAACCTGATGCAACCCTGCCTCCACTGTGACACCACAGAAGCTCTTGGAGCCCTGGAGACCGTGGTGATGCTATGGAACCTGATGCAACCCTGCCTCCTCTGTAACACCACAGAACCTCTGGGAGCCCTGGAGACCGTGCTGATGCTATGGAACCTGATGCAACCCTGCCTCCACTGTGACACCACAGAAGCTCAGGGAGCCCTGGAGACTGTGGTGATGCTATGGAACCTGATGCAACCCTGCCTCCACTGTGACACCACAGAACCTCTGGGAGCCCTGGAGACCGTGCTGATGCTATGGAACCTGATGCAACCCTGCCTCCACTGTGACACCACAGAAGCTCGGGGAGCTCTGCAGACCGTGGGGATGCTGACGAAGCTGACGGAACCCTGGACACCACAGTGACGCTATGGAACCTGGTGGAACCGAGGGGCCACAGTGACACTGTGGGGCCTTTTGGAAGCAACAGGACCCTGGTGGGAAGCCACGGGATGATTAATCCTGCACGAACCTGCTCCAGGTGGGCTCCTCTCTCCCGGCTTCCACAGGTGCTGCTAGGATCCCACTCCGGCACTGGCTTGGCACGGGCTCACGGCTTCCTTTGGCAATGGCTCTGCTCCAGGATGGCATGCTGCAGAGAATGCAGGTAGATTTTGTGCTCACTCCTGGCATGCAGCTGGACAATAAAGCCTGATCCAGCCCCCCCTCAGCATATGTCCGGCTCTGGCATTGGGGCGGGGCAACTTTGGGAGCAGCCCCAGCCCTGCTCCTGCTCCCGGCTGGGCACCCAGCTGCTGGGACACAGGTGTGTCCTGATGCCACCGTCTACTCCTTTGAGAAGGGGAGGACAGAGTGCATCAGGGAGTTTGGTGTGGCTTACATGCGGCAAGGAGAAGGTGCAGCCCCAAACTGGCTTTCACTTCTAGAACCTTTTGCTATTGCGGGAGCAGCTGCTGGAGCTTTTCAACCGAGCTGCAAGAGTGAAAAGTGTGATGGCATGTCTATCTGAGAAGGAAGGTTCGGTGCCGCAGCCTGTTGTGCACAATTTATATGCTGATAAGAGAAGGGGGTGCTTTTGGAACGTTTTCCTTCCTGACACTTCTGTCTCTGTGAGCTTTAGCTGCTTGGACTCAGGGGTACCGAAGGTATGTGAAAGTGACTGGGATGCGAGAATCATGTTGCACAGGGAACAGGGAAGGTCAGCAAATGTTTCCTATCCTGGCACATCTCTCAGTCTGAACTGCAGCTGCAGATGCTTCACTTCCGCCAAGGACTCTGCCACCTTGAGAGAAGGATGCGCTCTATGGAGTTGAGAAAGAAAGTGCGTCTCACTAGCTTCTTTCCTCTACTTCATAGACAGCAAAGGGGCTATGAAAGGCAGCACTGGCTTTTTGTTCTAGGACTTCTTCTTTACAAGCAGCTGCTGGATGTTTGGAAGGGGGTTTGGGATATGCAAAAATGAGAGGCTAAGATGGTAAGAGGGTAAGATGGAAGTCATCTGGCAAAAGCAGAGCTCACAAAAGGGCCAGCTGAGAAAGATCTTGCTGCCTACAACTTCAACTGCACCCCTCAAAGCAGCAGCACACACGCTGCTCTCGGCACTATCCTTCTCAGCTCTACGCACCATCCTAAGCCTTGCCTCTCCCACACTCAGGATCCAAAGACAACGGCACCAGGGACTGCTCACACACTAAAGGCACCAGGACAAAAGGCTCACCAGCTTGGCCTTTGCATTCCCGCTGACAGCTCCACAGCTTGAACCCAGAGAACTGCCTGCTGCCAACAGCCTTTCCAATCACTCTGAGCACCTCATGACAAGGAGTGTGGGGAATGAATCTCCAGCAGCCTCCTGCCCCAGGCTGTCCCCCGGGAGCAGCCCTGCTCCAGGCCGTGACTGCCACCTGCACAGCCAAAGGACCCAGAGCCGGTGTTACACACCACGGCTGTGCCTGGCACAGAGACACCAGTGGCCACACAAGTGGCCATGGCACTGTCCACACACAGTCCCTGCTGCTGCTCCCCCAGCCGCTGGCACCAACTCCCAGCCACCCACTCCTAAAGCCACGGGGCCCACTGGGACATTGCGGGGGCTCGTGGAAGCCAGCGGCCATTGTGACACAGCGGGGCTGCACAGAGCCCACGGTGCTTTGTGACCCGTGGCTCCCAGGAGAGCCTTTGTGATGCTGGGGAACTACAAGGAAGCCTGGCTCCTCTGTGACACCACCACAGAAGCTCAGGGGAGCCCTGGAGACCGTGCTGATGCTATTGAACCTGATGCAACCCTGCCTCCACTGTGACACCACAGAAGCTCTTGGAGCCCTGGAGACCGTGGTGATGCTATGGAACCTGATGCAACCCTGCCTCCTCTGTAACACCACAGAACCTCTGGGAGCCCTGGAGACCGTGCTGATGCTATGGAACCTGATGCAACCCTGCCTCCACTGTGACACCACAGAAGCTCAGGGAGCCCTGGAGACTGTGGTGATGCTATGGAACCTGATGCAACCCTGCCTCCACTGTGACACCACAGAACCTCTGGGAGCCCTGGAGACCGTGCTGATGCTATGGAACCTGATGCAACCCTGCCTCCACTGTGACACCACAGAAGCTCGGGGAGCTCTGCAGACCGTGGGGATGCTGACGAAGCTGACGGAACCCTGGACACCACAGTGACGCTATGGAACCTGGTGGAACCGAGGGGCCACAGTGACACTGTGGGGCCTTTTGGAAGCAACAGGACCCTGGTGGGAAGCCACGGGATGATTAATCCTGCACGAACCTGCTCCAGGTGGGCTCCTCTCTCCCGGCTTCCACAGGTGCTGCTAGGATCCCACTCTGGCACTGGCTTGGCACGGGCTCACGGCTTCCTTTGGCAATGGCTCTGCTCCAGGATGGCATGCTGCAGAGAATGCAGGTAGATTTTGTGCTCACTCCTGGCATGCAGCTGGACAATAAAGCCTGATCCAGCCCCCCCTCAGCATATGTCCGGCTCTGGCATTGGGGCGGGGCAACTTTGGGAGCAGCCCCAGCCCTGCTCCTGCTCCCGGCTGGGCACCCAGCTGCTGGGACACAGGTGTGTCCTGATGCCACCGTCTACTCCTTTGAGAAGGGGAGGACAGAGTGCATCAGGGAGTTTGGTGTGGCTTACATGCGGCAAGGAGAAGGTGCAGCCCCAAACTGGCTTTCACTTCTAGAACCTTTTGCTATTGCGGGAGCAGCTGCTGGAGCTTTTCAACCGAGCTGCAAGAGTGAAAAGTGTGATGGCATGTCTATCTGAGAAGGAAGGTTCGGTGCCGCAGCCTGTTGTGCACAATTTATATGCTGATAAGAGAAGGGGGTGCTTTTGCAACGTTTTCCTTCCTGACACTTCTGTCTCTGTGAGCTTTAGCTGCTTGGACTCAGGGATACCGAAGGTATGTGAAAGTGACTGGGATGCGAGAATCATGTTGCACAGGGAACAGGGAAGGTCAGCAAATGTTTCCTGTCCTGGCACATCTCTCAGTCTGAACTGCAGCTGCAGATGCTTCACTTCCGCCAAGGACTCTGCCACCTTGAGAGAAGGATGCGCTCTATGGAGTTGAGAAAGAAAGTGCGTCTCACTAGCTTCTTTCCTCTACTTCATAGACAGCAAAGGGGCTATGAAAGGCAGCACTGGCTTTTTGTTCTAGGACTTCTTCTTTACAAGCAGCTGCTGGATGTTTGGAAGGGGGTTTGGGATATGCAAAAATGAGAGGCTAAGATGGTAAGAGGGTAAGATGGAAGTCATCTGGCAAAAGCAGAGCTCACAAAAGGGCCAGCTGAGAAAGCTCTTGCTGCCTACAACTTCAACTGCACCCCTCAAAGCAGCAGCACACACGCTGCTCTCGGCACTTTCCTTCTCAGCTCTACGCACCATCCTAAGCCTTGCCTCTCCCACACTCAGGATCCAAAGACAACGGCACCAGGGACTGCTCACACACTAAAGGCACCAGGACAAAAGGCTCACCAGCTTGGCCTTTGCATTCCCGCTGACAGCTCCACAGCTTGAACCCAGAGAACTGCCTGCTGCCAACAGCCTTTCCAATCACTCTGAGCACCTCATGACAAGGAGTGTGGGGAATGAATCTCCAGCAGCCTCCTGCCCCAGGCTGTCCCCCGGGAGCAGCCCTGCTCCAGGCCGTGACTGCCACCTGCACAGCCAAAGGACCCAGAGCCGGTGTTACACACCACGGCTGTGCCTGGCACAGAGACACCAGTGGCCACACAAGTGGCCATGGCACTGTCCACACACAGTCCCTGCTGCTGCTCCCCCAGCCGCTGGCACCAACTCCCAGCCACCCACTCCTAAAGCCACGGGGCCCACTGGGACATTGCGGGGGCTCGTGGAAGCCAGCGGCCATTGTGACACAGCGGGGCTGCACAGAGCCCACGGTGCTTTGTGACCCGTGGCTCCCAGGAGAGCCTTTGTGATGCTGGGGAACTACAAGGAAGCCTGGCTCCTCTGTGACACCACCACAGAAGCTCAGGGGAGCCCTGGAGACCGTGCTGATGCTATTGAACCTGATGCAACCCTGCCTCCTCTGTGACACCACAGAAGCTCTTGGAGCCCTGGAGACCGTGGTGATGCTATGGAACCTGATGCAACCCTGCCTCCTCTGTGACACCACAGAACCTCTGGGAGCCCTGGAGACCGTGCTGATGCTATGGAACCTGATGCAACCCTGCCTCCACTGTGACACCACAGAAGCTCAGGGAGCCCTGGAGACTGTGGTGATGCTATGGAACCTGATGCAACCCTGCCTCCACTGTGACACCACAGAACCTCTGGGAGCCCTGGAGACCGTGCTGATGCTATGGAACCTGATGCAACCCTGCCTCCACTGTGACACCACAGAAGCTCGGGGAGCTCTGCAGACCGTGGGGATGCTGGCGAAGCTGACGGAACCCTGGACACCACAGTGACGCTATGGAACCTGGTGGAACCGAGGGGCCACAGTGA
The DNA here is from genome assembly GCF_041296385.1 of Aphelocoma coerulescens. NCBI lineage: Eukaryota > Metazoa > Chordata > Aves > Passeriformes > Corvidae > Aphelocoma > Aphelocoma coerulescens. The sequence continues at coordinate 197,974 of NW_027183561.1, read as the reverse complement.
CACTGTGGGGCCTTTTGGAAGCAACAGGACCCTGGTGGGAAGCCACGGGATGATTAATCCTGCACGAACCTGCTCCAGGTGGGCTCCTCTCTCCCGGCTTCCACAGGTGCTGCTAGGATCCCACTCCGGCACTGGCTTGGCACGGGCTCACGGCTTCCTTTGGCAATGGCTCTGCTCCAGGATGGCATGCTGCAGAGAATGCAGGTAGATTTTGTGCTCACTCCTGGCATGCAGCTGGACAATAAAGCCTGATCCAGCCCCCCCTCAGCATATGTCCGGCTCTGGCATTGGGGCGGGGCAACTTTGGGAGCAGCCCCAGCCCTGCTCCTGCTCCCGGCTGGGCACCCAGCTGCTGGGACACAGGTGTGTCCTGATGCCACCGTCTACTCCTTTGAGAAGGGGAGGACAGAGTGCATCAGGGAGTTTGGTGTGGCTTACATGCGGCAAGGAGAAGGTGCAGCCCCAAACTGGCTTTCACTTCTAGAACCTTTTGCTATTGCGGGAGCAGCTGCTGGAGCTTTTCAACCGAGCTGCAAGAGTGAAAAGTGTGATGGCATGTCTATCTGAGAAGGAAGGTTCGGTGCCGCAGCCTGTTGTGCACAATTTATATGCTGATAAGAGAAGGGGGTGCTTTTGGAACGTTTTCCTTCCTGACACTTCTGTCTCTGTGAGCTTTAGCTGCTTGGACTCAGGGATACCGAAGGTATGTGAAAGTGACTGGGATGCGAGAATCATGTTGCACAGGGAACAGGGAAGGTCAGCAAATGTTTCCTGTCCTGGCACATCTCTCAGTCTGAACTGCAGCTGCAGATGCTTCACTTCCGCCAAGGACTCTGCCACCTTGAGAGAAGGATGCGCTCTATGGAGTTGAGAAAGAAAGTGCGTCTCACTAGCTTCTTTCCTCTACTTCATAGACAGCAAAGGGGCTATGAAAGGCAGCACTGGCTTTTTGTTCTAGGACTTCTTCTTTACAAGCAGCTGCTGGATGTTTGGAAGGGGGTTTGGGATATGCAAAAATGAGAGGCTAAGATGGTAAGAGGGTAAGATGGAAGTCATCTGGCAAAAGCAGAGCTCACAAAAGGGCCAGCTGAGAAAGCTCTTGCTGCCTACAACTTCAACTGCACCCCTCAAAGCAGCAGCACACACGCTGCTCTCGGCACTTTCCTTCTCAGCTCTACGCACCATCCTAAGCCTTGCCTCTCCCACACTCAGGATCCAAAGACAACGGCACCAGGGACTGCTCACACACTAAAGGCACCAGGACAAAAGGCTCACCAGCTTGGCCTTTGCATTCCCGCTGACAGCTCCACAGCTTGAACCCAGAGAACTGCCTGCTGCCAACAGCCTTTCCAATCACTCTGAGCACCTCATGACAAGGAGTGTGGGGAATGAATCTCCAGCAGCCTCCTGCCCCAGGCTGTCCCCCGGGAGCAGCCCTGCTCCAGGCCGTGACTGCCACCTGCACAGCCAAAGGACCCAGAGCCGGTGTTACACACCACGGCTGTGCCTGGCACAGAGACACCAGTGGCCACACAAGTGGCCATGGCACTGTCCACACACAGTCCCTGCTGCTGCTCCCCCAGCCGCTGGCACCAACTCCCAGCCACCCACTCCTAAAGCCACGGGGCCCACTGGGACATTGAGGGGGCTCGTGGAAGCCAGCGGCCATTGTGACACAGCGGGGCTGCACAGAGCCCACGGTGCTTTGTGACCCGTGGCTCCCAGGAGAGCCTTTGTGATGCTGGGGAACTACAAGGAAGCCTGGCTCCTCTGTGACACCACCACAGAAGCTCAGGGGAGCCCTTGAGACTGTGCTGATGCTATTGAACCTGATGCAACCCTGCCTCCTCTGTGACACCACAGAAGCTCTTGGAGCCCTGGAGACCGTGGTGATGCTATGGAACCTGATGCAACCCTGCCTCCTCTGTAACACCACAGAACCTCTGGGAGCCCTGGAGACCGTGCTGATGCTATGGAACCTGATGCAACCCTGCCTCCACTGTGACACCACAGAAGCTCAGGGAGCCCTGGAGACTGTGGTGATGCTATGGAACCTGATGCAACCCTGCCTCCACTGTGACACCACAGAACCTCTGGGAGCCCTGGAGACCGTGCTGATGCTATGGAACCTGATGCAACCCTGCCTCCACTGTGACACCACAGAAGCTCGGGGAGCTCTGCAGACCGTGGGGATGCTGGCGAAGCTGACGGAACCCTGGACACCACAGTGACGCTATGGAACCTGGTGGAACCGAGGGGCCACAGTGACACTGTGGGGCCTTTTGGAAGCAACAGGACCCTGGTGGGAAGCCACGGGATGATTAATCCTGCACGAACCTGCTCCAGGTGGGCTCCTCTCTCCCGGCTTCCACAGGTGCTGCTAGGATCCCACTCCGGCACTGGCTTGGCACGGGCTCACGGCTTCCTTTGGCAATGGCTCTGCTCCAGGATGGCATGCTGCAGAGAATGCAGGTAGATTTTGTGCTCACTCCTGGCATGCAGCTGGACAATAAAGCCTGATCCAGCCCCCCCTCAGCATATGTCCGGCTCTGGCATTGGGGCGGGGCAACTTTGGGAGCAGCCCCAGCCCTGCTCCTGCTCCCGGCTGGGCACCCAGCTGCTGGGACACAGGTGTGTCCTGATGCCACCGTCTACTCCTTTGAGAAGGGGAGGACAGAGTGCATCAGGGAGTTTGGTGTGGCTTACATGCGGCAAGGAGAAGGTGCAGCCCCAAACTGGCTTTCACTTCTAGAACCTTTTGCTATTGCGGGAGCAGCTGCTGGAGCTTTTCAACCGAGCTGCAAGAGTGAAAAGTGTGATGGCATGTCTATCTGAGAAGGAAGGTTCGGTGCCGCAGCCTGTTGTGCACAATTTATATGCTGATAAGAGAAGGGGGTGCTTTTGCAACGTTTTCCTTCCTGACACTTCTGTCTCTGTGAGCTTTAGCTGCTTGGACTCAGGGATACCGAAGGTATGTGAAAGTGACTGGGATGCGAGAATCATGTTGCACAGGGAACAGGGAAGGTCAGCAAATTTTTCCTGTCCTGGCACATCTCTCAGTCTGAACTGCAGCTGCAGATGCTTCACTTCCGCCAAGGACTCTGCCACCTTGAGAGAAGGATGCGCTCTATGGAGTTGAGAAAGAAAGTGCGTCTCACTAGCTTCTTTCCTCTACTTCATAGACAGCAAAGGGGCTATGAAAGGCAGCACTGGCTTTTTGTTCTAGGACTTCTTCTTTACAAGCAGCTGCTGGATGTTTGGAAGGGGGTTTGGGATATGCAAAAATGAGAGGCTAAGATGGTAAGAGGGTAAGATGGAAGTCATCTGGCAAAAGCAGAGCTCACAAAAGGGCCAGCTGAGAAAGCTCTTGCTGCCTACAACTTCAACTGCACCCCTCAAAGCAGCAGCACACACGCTGCTCTCGGCACTTTCCTTCTCAGCTCTACGCACCATCCTAAGCCTTGCCTCTCCCACACTCAGGATCCAAAGACAACGGCACCAGGGACTGCTCACACACTAAAGGCACCAGGACAAAAGGCTCACCAGCTTGGCCTTTGCATTCCCGCTGACAGCTCCACAGCTTGAACCCAGAGAACTGCCTGCTGCCAACAGCCTTTCCAATCACTCTGAGCACCTCATGACAAGGAGTGTGGGGAATGAATCTCCAGCAGCCTCCTGCCCCAGGCTGTCCCCCGGGAGCAGCCCTGCTCCAGGCCGTGACTGCCACCTGCACAGCCAAAGGACCCAGAGCCGGTGTTACACACCACGGCTGTGCCTGGCACAGAGACACCAGTGGCCACACAAGTGGCCATGGCACTGTCCACACACAGTCCCTGCTGCTGCTCCCCCAGCCGCTGGCACCAACTCCCAGCCACCCACTCCTAAAGCCACGGGGCCCACTGGGACACTGCGGGGGCTCGTGGAAGCCAGCGGCCATTGTGACACAGCGGGGCTGCACAGAGCCCACGGTGCTTTGTGACCCGTGGCTCCCAGGAGAGCCTTTGTGATGCTGGGGAACTACAAGGAAGCCTGGCTCCTCTGTGACACCACCACAGAAGCTCAGGGGAGCCCTGGAGACCGTGCTGATGCTATTGAACCTGATGCAACCCTGCCTCCTCTGTGACACCACAGAAGCTCTTGGAGCCCTGGAGACCGTGGTGATGCTATGGAACCTGATGCAACCCTGCCTCCTCTGTGACACCACAGAACCTCTGGGAGCCCTGGAGACCGTGCTGATGCTATGGAACCTGATGCAACCCTGCCTCCACTGTGACACCACAGAAGCTCAGGGAGCCCTGGAGACTGTGGTGATGCTATGGAACCTGATGCAACCCTGCCTCCACTGTGACACCACAGAACCTCTGGGAGCCCTGGAGACCGTGCTGATGCTATGGAACCTGATGCAACCCTGCCTCCACTGTGACACCACAGAAGCTCGGGGAGCTCTGCAGACCGTGGGGATGCTGGCGAAGCTGACGGAACCCTGGGCACCACAGTGACGCTATGGAACCTGGTGGAACCGAGGGGCCACAGTGACACTGTGGGGCCTTTTGGAAGCAACAGGACCCTGGTGGGAAGCCACGGGATGATTAATCCTGCACGAACCTGCTCCAGGTGGGCTCCTCTCTCCCGGCTTCCACAGGTGCTGCTAGGATCCCACTCCGGCACTGGCTTGGCACGGGCTCACGGCTTCCTTTGGCAATGGCTCTGCTCCAGGATGGCATGCTGCAGAGAATGCAGGTAGATTTTGTGCTCACTCCTGGCATGCAGCTGGACAATAAAGCCTGATCCAGCCCCCCCTCAGCATATGTCCGGCTCTGGCATTGGGGCGGGGCAACTTTGGGAGCAGCCCCAGCCCTGCTCCTGCTCCCGGCTGGGCACCCAGCTGCTGGGACACAGGTGTGTCCTGATGCCACCGTCTACTCCTTTGAGAAGGGGAGGACAGAGTGCATCAGGGAGTTTGGTGTGGCTTACATGCGGCAAGGAGAAGGTGCAGCCCCAAACTGGCTTTCACTTCTAGAACCTTTTGCTATTGCGGGAGCAGCTGCTGGAGCTTTTCAACCGAGCTGCAAGAGTGAAAAGTGTGATGGCATGTCTATCTGAGAAGGAAGGTTCGGTGCCGCAGCCTGTTGTGCACAATTTATATGCTGATAAGAGAAGGGGGTGCTTTTGGAACGTTTTCCTTCCTGACACTTCTGTCTCTGTGAGCTTTAGCTGCTTGGACTCAGGGGTACCGAAGGTATGTGAAAGTGACTGGGATGCGAGAATCATGTTGCACAGGGAACAGGGAAGGTCAGCAAATGTTTCCTGTCCTGGCACATCTCTCAGTCTGAACTGCAGCTGCAGATGCTTCACTTCCGCCAAGGACTCTGCCACCTTGAGAGAAGGATGCGCTCTATGGAGTTGAGAAAGAAAGTGCGTCTCACTAGCTTCTTTCCTCTACTTCATAGACAGCAAAGGGGCTATGAAAGGCAGCACTGGCTTTTTGTTCTAGGACTTCTTCTTTACAAGCAGCTGCTGGATGTTTGGAAGGGGGTTTGGGATATGCAAAAATGAGAGGCTAAGATGGTAAGAGGGTAAGATGGAAGTCATCTGGCAAAAGCAGAGCTCACAAAAGGGCCAGCTGAGAAAGCTCTTGCTGCCTACAACTTCAACTGCACCCCTCAAAGCAGCAGCACACACGCTGCTCTCGGCACTTTCCTTCTCAGCTCTACGCACCATCCTAAGCCTTGCCTCTCCCACACTCAGGATCCAAAGACAACGGCACCAGGGACTGCTCACACACTAAAGGCACCAGGACAAAAGGCTCACCAGCTTGGCCTTTGCATTCCCGCTGACAGCTCCACAGCTTGAACCCAGAGAACTGCCTGCTGCCAACAGCCTTTCCAATCACTCTGAGCACCTCATGACAAGGAGTGTGGGGAATGAATCTCCAGCAGCCTCCTGCCCCAGGCTGTCCCCCGGGAGCAGCCCTGCTCCAGGCCGTGACTGCCACCTGCACAGCCAAAGGACCCAGAGCCGGTGTTACACACCACGGCTGTGCCTGGCACAGAGACACCGGTGGCCACACAAGTGGCCATGGCACTGTCCACACACAGTCCCTGCTGCTGCTCCCCCAGCCGCTGGCACCAACTCCCAGCCACCCACTCCTAAAGCCACGGGGCCCACTGGGACATTGCGGGGGCTCGTGGAAGCCAGCGGCCATTGTGACACAGCGGGGCTGCACAGAGCCCACGGTGCTTTGTGACCCGTGGCTCCCAGGAGAGCCTTTGTGATGCTGGGGAACTACAAGGAAGCCTGGCTCCTCTGTGACACCACCACAGAAGCTCAGGGGAGCCCTTGAGACTGTGCTGATGCTATTGAACCTGATGCAACCCTGCCTCCTCTGTGACACCACAGAAGCTCTTGGAGCCCTGGAGACCGTGGTGATGCTATGGAACCTGATGCAACCCTGCCTCCTCTGTAACACCACAGAACCTCTGGGAGCCCTGGAGACCGTGCTGATGCTATGGAACCTGATGCAACCCTGCCTCCACTGTGACACCACAGAAGCTCAGGGAGCCCTGGAGACTGTGGTGATGCTATGGAACCTGATGCAACCCTGCCTCCACTGTGACACCACAGAACCTCTGGGAGCCCTGGAGACCGTGCTGATGCTATGGAACCTGATGCAACCCTGCCTCCACTGTGACACCACAGAAGCTCGGGGAGCTCTGCAGACCGTGGGGATGCTGGCGAAGCTGACGGAACCCTGGGCACCACAGTGACGCTATGGAACCTGGTGGAACCGAGGGGCCACAGTGACACTGTGGGGCCTTTTGGAAGCAACAGGACCCTGGTGGGAAGCCACGGGATGATTAATCCTGCACGAACCTGCTCCAGGTGGGCTCCTCTCTCCCGGCTTCCACAGGTGCTGCTAGGATCCCACTCCGGCACTGGCTTGGCACGGGCTCACGGCTTCCTTTGGCAATGGCTCTGCTCCAGGATGGCATGCTGCAGAGAATGCAGGTAGATTTTGTGCTCACTCCTGGCATGCAGCTGGACAATAAAGCCTGATCCAGCCCCCCCTCAGCATATGTCCGGCTCTGGCATTGGGGCGGGGCAACTTTGGGAGCAGCCCCAGCCCTGCTCCTGCTCCCGGCTGGGCACCCAGCTGCTGGGACACAGGTGTGTCCTGATGCCACCGTCTACTCCTTTGAGAAGGGGAGGACAGAGTGCATCAGGGAGTTTGGTGTGGCTTACATGCGGCAAGGAGAAGGTGCAGCCCCAAACTGGCTTTCACTTCTAGAACCTTTTGCTATTGCGGGAGCAGCTGCTGGAGCTTTTCAACCGAGCTGCAAGAGTGAAAAGTGTGATGGCATGTCTATCTGAGAAGGAAGGTTCGGTGCCGCAGCCTGTTGTGCACAATTTATATGCTGATAAGAGAAGGGGGTGCTTTTGCAACGTTTTCCTTCCTGACACTTCTGTCTCTGTGAGCTTTAGCTGCTTGGACTCAGGGGTACCGAAGGTATGTGAAAGTGACTGGGATGCGAGAATCATGTTGCACAGGGAACAGGGAAGGTCAGCAAATGTTTCCTGTCCTGGCACATCTCTCAGTCTGAACTGCAGCTGCAGATGCTTCACTTCCGCCAAGGACTCTGCCACCTTGAGAGAAGGATGCGCTCTATGGAGTTGAGAAAGAAAGTGCGTCTCACTAGCTTCTTTCCTCTACTTCATAGACAGCAAAGGGGCTATGAAAGGCAGCACTGGCTTTTTGTTCTAGGACTTCTTCTTTACAAGCAGCTGCTGGATGTTTGGAAGGGGGTTTGGGATATGCAAAAATGAGAGGCTAAGATGGTAAGAGGGTAAGATGGAAGTCATCTGGCAAAAGCAGAGCTCACAAAAGGGCCAGCTGAGAAAGATCTTGCTGCCTACAACTTCAACTGCACCCCTCAAAGCAGCAGCACACACGCTGCTCTCGGCACTATCCTTCTCAGCTCTACGCACCATCCTAAGCCTTGCCTCTCCCACACTCAGGATCCAAAGACAACGGCACCAGGGACTGCTCACACACTAAAGGCACCAGGACAAAAGGCTCACCAGCTTGGCCTTTGCATTCCCGCTGACAGCTCCACAGCTTGAACCCAGAGAACTGCCTGCTGCCAACAGCCTTTCCAATCACTCTGAGCACCTCATGACAAGGAGTGTGGGGAATGAATCTCCAGCAGCCTCCTGCCCCAGGCTGTCCCCCGGGAGCAGCCCTGCTCCAGGCCGTGACTGCCACCTGCACAGCCAAAGGACCCAGAGCCGGTGTTACACACCACGGCTGTGCCTGGCACAGAGACACCAGTGGCCACACAAGTGGCCATGGCACTGTCCACACACAGTCCCTGCTGCTGCTCCCCCAGCCGCTGGCACCAACTCCCAGCCACCCACTCCTAAAGCCACGGGGCCCACTGGGACATTGCGGGGGCTCGTGGAAGCCAGCGGCCATTGTGACACAGCGGGGCTGCACAGAGCCCACGGTGCTTTGTGACCCGTGGCTCCCAGGAGAGCCTTTGTGATGCTGGGGAACTACAAGGAAGCCTGGCTCCTCTGTGACACCACCACAGAAGCTCAGGGGAGCCCTGGAGACCGTGCTGATGCTATTGAACCTGATGCAACCCTGCCTCCACTGTGACACCACAGAAGCTCTTGGAGCCCTGGAGACCGTGGTGATGCTATGGAACCTGATGCAACCCTGCCTCCTCTGTAACACCACAGAACCTCTGGGAGCCCTGGAGACCGTGCTGATGCTATGGAACCTGATGCAACCCTGCCTCCACTGTGACACCACAGAAGCTCAGGGAGCCCTGGAGACTGTGGTGATGCTATGGAACCTGATGCAACCCTGCCTCCACTGTGACACCACAGAACCTCTGGGAGCCCTGGAGACCGTGCTGATGCTATGGAACCTGATGCAACCCTGCCTCCACTGTGACACCACAGAAGCTCGGGGAGCTCTGCAGACCGTGGGGATGCTGACGAAGCTGACGGAACCCTGGACACCACAGTGACGCTATGGAACCTGGTGGAACCGAGGGGCCACAGTGACACTGTGGGGCCTTTTGGAAGCAACAGGACCCTGGTGGGAAGCCACGGGATGATTAATCCTGCACGAACCTGCTCCAGGTGGGCTCCTCTCTCCCGGCTTCCACAGGTGCTGCTAGGATCCCACTCTGGCACTGGCTTGGCACGGGCTCACGGCTTCCTTTGGCAATGGCTCTGCTCCAGGATGGCATGCTGCAGAGAATGCAGGTAGATTTTGTGCTCACTCCTGGCATGCAGCTGGACAATAAAGCCTGATCCAGCCCCCCCTCAGCATATGTCCGGCTCTGGCATTGGGGCGGGGCAACTTTGGGAGCAGCCCCAGCCCTGCTCCTGCTCCCGGCTGGGCACCCAGCTGCTGGGACACAGGTGTGTCCTGATGCCACCGTCTACTCCTTTGAGAAGGGGAGGACAGAGTGCATCAGGGAGTTTGGTGTGGCTTACATGCGGCAAGGAGAAGGTGCAGCCCCAAACTGGCTTTCACTTCTAGAACCTTTTGCTATTGCGGGAGCAGCTGCTGGAGCTTTTCAACCGAGCTGCAAGAGTGAAAAGTGTGATGGCATGTCTATCTGAGAAGGAAGGTTCGGTGCCGCAGCCTGTTGTGCACAATTTATATGCTGATAAGAGAAGGGGGTGCTTTTGCAACGTTTTCCTTCCTGACACTTCTGTCTCTGTGAGCTTTAGCTGCTTGGACTCAGGGATACCGAAGGTATGTGAAAGTGACTGGGATGCGAGAATCATGTTGCACAGGGAACAGGGAAGGTCAGCAAATGTTTCCTGTCCTGGCACATCTCTCAGTCTGAACTGCAGCTGCAGATGCTTCACTTCCGCCAAGGACTCTGCCACCTTGAGAGAAGGATGCGCTCTATGGAGTTGAGAAAGAAAGTGCGTCTCACTAGCTTCTTTCCTCTACTTCATAGACAGCAAAGGGGCTATGAAAGGCAGCACTGGCTTTTTGTTCTAGGACTTCTTCTTTACAAGCAGCTGCTGGATGTTTGGAAGGGGGTTTGGGATATGCAAAAATGAGAGGCTAAGATGGTAAGAGGGTAAGATGGAAGTCATCTGGCAAAAGCAGAGCTCACAAAAGGGCCAGCTGAGAAAGCTCTTGCTGCCTACAACTTCAACTGCACCCCTCAAAGCAGCAGCACACACGCTGCTCTCGGCACTTTCCTTCTCAGCTCTACGCACCATCCTAAGCCTTGCCTCTCCCACACTCAGGATCCAAAGACAACGGCACCAGGGACTGCTCACACACTAAAGGCACCAGGACAAAAGGCTCACCAGCTTGGCCTTTGCATTCCCGCTGACAGCTCCACAGCTTGAACCCAGAGAACTGCCTGCTGCCAACAGCCTTTCCAATCACTCTGAGCACCTCATGACAAGGAGTGTGGGGAATGAATCTCCAGCAGCCTCCTGCCCCAGGCTGTCCCCCGGGAGCAGCCCTGCTCCAGGCCGTGACTGCCACCTGCACAGCCAAAGGACCCAGAGCCGGTGTTACACACCACGGCTGTGCCTGGCACAGAGACACCAGTGGCCACACAAGTGGCCATGGCACTGTCCACACACAGTCCCTGCTGCTGCTCCCCCAGCCGCTGGCACCAACTCCCAGCCACCCACTCCTAAAGCCACGGGGCCCACTGGGACATTGAGGGGGCTCGTGGAAGCCAGCGGCCATTGTGACACAGCGGGGCTGCACAGAGCCCACGGTGCTTTGTGACCCGTGGCTCCCAGGAGAGCCTTTGTGATGCTGGGGAACTACAAGGAAGCCTGGCTCCTCTGTGACACCACCACAGAAGCTCAGGGGAGCCCTTGAGACCGTGCTGATGCTATTGAACCTGATGCAACCCTGCCTCCTCTGTGACACCACAGAAGCTCTTGGAGCCCTGGAGACCGTGGTGATGCTATGGAACCTGATGCAACCCTGCCTCCTCTGTAACACCACAGAACCTCTGGGAGCCCTGGAGACCGTGCTGATGCTATGGAACCTGATGCAACCCTGCCTCCACTGTGACACCACAGAAGCTCAGGGAGCCCTGGAGACCGTGGTGATGCTATGGAACCTGATGCAACCCTGCCTCCACTGTGACACCACAGAACCTCTGGGAGCCCTGGAGACCGTGCTGATGCTATGGAACCTGATGCAACCCTGCCTCCACTGTGACACCACAGAAGCTCGGGGAGCTCTGCAGACCGTGGGGATGCTGGCGAAGCTGACGGAACCCTGGACACCACAGTGACGCTATGGAACCTGGTGGAACCGAGGGGCCACAGTGACACTGTGGGGCCTTTTGGAAGCAACAGGACCCTGGTGGGAAGCCACGGGATGATTAATCCTGCACGAACCTGCTCCAGGTGGGCTCCTCTCTCCCGGCTTCCACAGGTGCTGCTAGGATCCCACTCCGGCACTGGCTTGGCACGGGCTCACGGCTTCCTTTGGCAATGGCTCTGCTCCAGGATGGCATGCTGCAGAGAATGCAGGTAGATTTTGTGCTCACTCCTGGCATGCAGCTGGACAATAAAGCCTGATCCAGCCCCCCCTCAGCATATGTCCGGCTCTGGCATTGGGGCGGGGCAACTTTGGGAGCAGCCCCAGCCCTGCTCCTGCTCCCGGCTGGGCACCCAGCTGCTGGGACACAGGTGTGTCCTGATGCCACCGTCTACTCCTTTGAGAAGGGGAGGACAGAGTGCATCAGGGAGTTTGGTGTGGCTTACATGCGGCAAGGAGAAGGTGCAGCCCCAAACTGGCTTTCACTTCTAGAACCTTTTGCTATTGCGGGAGCAGCTGCTGGAGCTTTTCAACCGAGCTGCAAGAGTGAAAAGTGTGATGGCATGTCTATCTGAGAAGGAAGGTTCGGTGCCGCAGCCTGTTGTGCACAATTTATATGCTGATAAGAGAAGGGGGTGCTTTTGCAACGTTTTCCTTCCTGACACTTCTGTCTCTGTGAGCTTTAGCTGCTTGGACTCAGGGATACCGAAGGTATGTGAAAGTGACTGGGATGCGAGAATCATGTTGCACAGGGAACAGGGAAGGTCAGCAAATGTTTCCTGTCCTGGCACATCTCTCAGTCTGAACTGCAGCTGCAGATGCTTCACTTCCGCCAAGGACTCTGCCACCTTGAGAGAAGGATGCGCTCTATGGAGTTGAGAAAGAAAGTGCGTCTCACTAGCTTCTTTCCTCTACTTCATAGACAGCAAAGGGGCTATGAAAGGCAGCACTGGCTTTTTGTTCTAGGACTTCTTCTTTACAAGCAGCTGCTGGATGTTTGGAAGGGGGTTTGGGATATGCAAAAATGAGAGGCTAAGATGGTAAGAGGGTAAGATGGAAGTCATCTGGCAAAAGCAGAGCTCACAAAAGGGCCAGCTGAGAAAGCTCTTGCTGCCTACAACTTCAACTGCACCCCTCAAAGCAGCAGCACACACGCTGCTCTCGGCACTTTCCTTCTCAGCTCTACGCACCATCCTAAGCCTTGCCTCTCCCACACTCAGGATCCAAAGACAACGGCACCAGGGACTGCTCACACACTAAAGGCACCAGGACAAAAGGCTCACCAGCTTGGCCTTTGCATTCCCGCTGACAGCTCCACAGCTTGAACCCAGAGAACTGCCTGCTGCCAACAGCCTTTCCAATCACTCTGAGCACCTCATGACAAGGAGTGTGGGGAATGAATCTCCAGCAGCCTCCTGCCCCAGGCTGTCCCCCGGGAGCAGCCCTGCTCCAGGCCGTGACTGCCACCTGCACAGCCAAAGGACCCAGAGCCGGTGTTACACACCACGGCTGTGCCTGGCACAGAGACACCAGTGGCCACACAAGTGGCCATGGCACTGTCCACACACAGTCCCTGCTGCTGCTCCCCCAGCCGCTGGCACCAACTCCCAGCCACCCACTCCTAAAGCCACGGGGCCCACTGGGACACTGCGGGGGCTCGTGGAAGCCAGCGGCCATTGTGACACAGCGGGGCTGCACAGAGCCCACGGTGCTTTGTGACCCGTGGCTCCCAGGAGAGCCTTTGTGATGCTGGGGAACTACAAGGAAGCCTGGCTCCTCTGTGACACCACCACAGAAGCTCAGGGGAGCCCTGGAGACCGTGCTGATGCTATTGAACCTGATGCAACCCTGCCTCCTCTGTGACACCACAGAAGCTCTTGGAGCCCTGGAGACCGTGGTGATGCTATGGAACCTGATGCAACCCTGCCTCCTCTGTGACACCACAGAACCTCTGGGAGCCCTGGAGACCGTGCTGATGCTATGGAACCTGATGCAACCCTGCCTCCACTGTGACACCACAGAAGCTCAGGGAGCCCTGGAGACTGTGGTGATGCTATGGAACCTGATGCAACCCTGCCTCCACTGTGACACCACAGAACCTCTGGGAGCCCTGGAGACCGTGCTGATGCTATGGAACCTGATGCAACCCTGCCTCCACTGTGACACCACAGAAGCTCGGGGAGCTCTGCAGACCGTGGGGATGCTGGCGAAGCTGACGGAACCCTGGGCACCACAGTGACGCTATGGAACCTGGTGGAACCGAGGGGCCACAGTGACACTGTGGGGCCTTTTGGAAGCAACAGGACCCTGGTGGGAAGCCACGGGATGATTAATCCTGCACGAACCTGCTCCAGGTGGGCTCCTCTCTCCCGGCTTCCACAGGTGCTGCTAGGATCCCACTCCGGCACTGGCTTGGCACGGGCTCACGGCTTCCTTTGGCAATGGCTCTGCTCCAGGATGGCATGCTGCAGAGAATGCAGGTAGATTTTGTGCTCACTCCTGGCATGCAGCTGGACAATAAAGCCTGATCCAGCCCCCCCTCAGCATATGTCCGGCTCTGGCATTGGGGCGGGGCAACTTTGGGAGCAGCCCCAGCCCTGCTCCTGCTCCCGGCTGGGCACCCAGCTGCTGGGACACAGGTGTGTCCTGATGCCACCGTCTACTCCTTTGAGAAGGGGAGGACAGAGTGCATCAGGGAGTTTGGTGTGGCTTACATGCGGCAAGGAGAAGGTGCAGCCCCAAACTGGCTTTCACTTCTAGAACCTTTTGCTATTGCGGGAGCAGCTGCTGGAGCTTTTCAACCGAGCTGCAAGAGTGAAAAGTGTGATGGCATGTCTATCTGAGAAGGAAGGTTCGGTGCCGCAGCCTGTTGTGCACAATTTATATGCTGATAAGAGAAGGGGGTGCTTTTGGAACGTTTTCCTTCCTGACACTTCTGTCTCTGTGAGCTTTAGCTGCTTGGACTCAGGGGTACCGAAGGTATGTGAAAGTGACTGGGATGCGAGAATCATGTTGCACAGGGAACAGGGAAGGTCAGCAAATGTTTCCTGTCCTGGCACATCTCTCAGTCTGAACTGCAGCTGCAGATGCTTCACTTCCGCCAAGGACTCTGCCACCTTGAGAGAAGGATGCGCTCTATGGAGTTGAGAAAGAAAGTGCGTCTCACTAGCTTCTTTCCTCTACTTCATAGACAGCAAAGGGGCTATGAAAGGCAGCACTGGCTTTTTGTTCTAGGACTTCTTCTTTACAAGCAGCTGCTGGATGTTTGGAAGGGGGTTTGGGATATGCAAAAATGAGAGGCTAAGATGGTAAGAGGGTAAGATGGAAGTCATCTGGCAAAAGCAGAGCTCACAAAAGGGCCAGCTGAGAAAGCTCTTGCTGCCTACAACTTCAACTGCACCCCTCAAAGCAGCAGCACACACGCTGCTCTCGGCACTTTCCTTCTCAGCTCTACGCACCATCCTAAGCCTTGCCTCTCCCACACTCAGGATCCAAAGACAACGGCACCAGGGACTGCTCACACACTAAAGGCACCAGGACAAAAGGCTCACCAGCTTGGCCTTTGCATTCCCGCTGACAGCTCCACAGCTTGAACCCAGAGAACTGCCTGCTGCCAACAGCCTTTCCAATCACTCTGAGCACCTCATGACAAGGAGTGTGGGGAATGAATCTCCAGCAGCCTCCTGCCCCAGGCTGTCCCCCGGGAGCAGCCCTGCTCCAGGCCGTGACTGCCACCTGCACAGCCAAAGGACCCAGAGCCGGTGTTACACACCACGGCTGTGCCTGGCACAGAGACACCGGTGGCCACACAAGTGGCCATGGCACTGTCCACACACAGTCCCTGCTGCTGCTCCCCCAGCCGCTGGCACCAACTCCCAGCCACCCACTCCTAAAGCCACGGGGCCCACTGGGACATTGCGGGGGCTCGTGGAAGCCAGCGGCCATTGTGACACAGCGGGGCTGCACAGAGCCCACGGTGCTTTGTGACCCGTGGCTCCCAGGAGAGCCTTTGTGATGCTGGGGAACTACAAGGAAGCCTGGCTCCTCTGTGACACCACCACAGAAGCTCAGGGGAGCCCTTGAGACTGTGCTGATGCTATTGAACCTGATGCAACCCTGCCTCCTCTGTGACACCACAGAAGCTCTTGGAGCCCTGGAGACCGTGGTGATGCTATGGAACCTGATGCAACCCTGCCTCCTCTGTAACACCACAGAACCTCTGGGAGCCCTGGAGACCGTGCTGATGCTATGGAACCTGATGCAACCCTGCCTCCACTGTGACACCACAGAAGCTCAGGGAGCCCTGGAGACTGTGGTGATGCTATGGAACCTGATGCAACCCTGCCTCCACTGTGACACCACAGAACCTCTGGGAGCCCTGGAGACCGTGCTGATGCTATGGAACCTGATGCAACCCTGCCTCCACTGTGACACCACAGAAGCTCGGGGAGCTCTGCAGACCGTGGGGATGCTGGCGAAGCTGACGGAACCCTGGACACCACAGTGACGCTATGGAACCTGGTGGAACCGAGGGGCCACAGTGACACTGTGGGGCCTTTTGGAAGCAACAGGACCCTGGTGGGAAGCCACGGGATGATTAATCCTGCACGAACCTGCTCCAGGTGGGCTCCTCTCTCCCGGCTTCCACAGGTGCTGCTAGGATCCCACTCCGGCACTGGCTTGGCACGGGCTCACGGCTTCCTTTGGCAATGGCTCTGCTCCAGGATGGCATGCTGCAGAGAATGCAGGTAGATTTTGTGCTCACTCCTGGCATGCAGCTGGACAATAAAGCCTGATCCAGCCCCCCCTCAGCATATGTCCGGCTCTGGCATTGGGGCGGGGCAACTTTGGGAGCAGCCCCAGCCCTGCTCCTGCTCCCGGCTGGGCACCCAGCTGCTGGGACACAGGTGTGTCCTGATGCCACCGTCTACTCCTTTGAGAAGGGGAGGACAGAGTGCATCAGGGAGTTTGGTGTGGCTTACATGCGGCAAGGAGAAGGTGCAGCCCCAAACTGGCTTTCACTTCTAGAACCTTTTGCTATTGCGGGAGCAGCTGCTGGAGCTTTTCAACCGAGCTGCAAGAGTGAAAAGTGTGATGGCATGTCTATCTGAGAAGGAAGGTTCGGTGCCGCAGCCTGTTGTGCACAATTTATATGCTGATAAGAGAAGGGGGTGCTTTTGGAACGTTTTCCTTCCTGACACTTCTGTCTCTGTGAGCTTTAGCTGCTTGGACTCAGGGATACCGAAGGTATGTGAAAGTGACTGGGATGCGAGAATCATGTTGCACAGGGAACAGGGAAGGTCAGCAAATGTTTCCTGTCCTGGCACATCTCTCAGTCTGAACTGCAGCTGCAGATGCTTCACTTCCGCCAAGGACTCTGCCACCTTGAGAGAAGGATGCGCTCTATGGAGTTGAGAAAGAAAGTGCGTCTCACTAGCTTCTTTCCTCTACTTCATAGACAGCAAAGGGGCTATGAAAGGCAGCACTGGCTTTTTGTTCTAGGACTTCTTCTTTACAAGCAGCTGCTGGATGTTTGGAAGGGGGTTTGGGATATGCAAAAATGAGAGGCTAAGATGGTAAGAGGGTAAGATGGAAGTCATCTGGCAAAAGCAGAGCTCACAAAAGGGCCAGCTGAGAAAGCTCTTGCTGCCTACAACTTCAACTGCACCCCTCAAAGCAGCAGCACACACGCTGCTCTCGGCACTTTCCTTCTCAGCTCTACGCACCATCCTAAGCCTTGCCTCTCCCACACTCAGGATCCAAAGACAACGGCACCAGGGACTGCTCACACACTAAAGGCACCAGGACAAAAGGCTCACCAGCTTGGCCTTTGCATTCCCGCTGACAGCTCCACAGCTTGAACCCAGAGAACTGCCTGCTGCCAACAGCCTTTCCAATCACTCTGAGCACCTCATGACAAGGAGTGTGGGGAATGAATCTCCAGCAGCCTCCTGCCCCAGGCTGTCCCCCGGGAGCAGCCCTGCTCCAGGCCGTGACTGCCACCTGCACAGCCAAAGGACCCAGAGCCGGTGTTACACACCACGGCTGTGCCTGGCACAGAGACACCAGTGGCCACACAAGTGGCCATGGCACTGTCCACACACAGTCCCTGCTGCTGCTCCCCCAGCCACTGGCACCAACTCCCAGCCACCCACTCCTAAAGCCACGGGGCCCACTGGGACACTGCGGGGGCTCGTGGAAGCCAGCGGCCATTGTGACACAGCGGGGCTGCACAGAGCCCACGGTGCTTTGTGACCCGTGGCTCCCAGGAGAGCCTTTGTGATGCTGGGGAACTACAAGGAAGCCTGGCTCCTCTGTGACACCACCACAGAAGCTCAGGGGAGCCCTGGAGACCGTGCTGATGCTATTGAACCTGATGCAACCCTGCCTCCTCTGTGACACCACAGAAGCTCTTGGAGCCCTGGAGACCGTGGTGATGCTATGGAACCTGATGCAACCCTGCCTCCTCTGTGACACCACAGAACCTCTGGGAGCCCTGGAGACCGTGCTGATGCTATGGAACCTGATGCAACCCTGCCTCCACTGTGACACCACAGAAGCTCAGGGAGCCCTGGAGACTGTGGTGATGCTATGGAACCTGATGCAACCCTGCCTCCACTGTGACACCACAGAACCTCTGGGAGCCCTGGAGACCGTGCTGATGCTATGGAACCTGATGCAACCCTGCCTCCACTGTGACACCACAGAAGCTCGGGGAGCTCTGCAGACCGTGGGGATGCTGGCGAAGCTGACGGAACCCTGGGCACCACAGTGACGCTATGGAACCTGGTGGAACCGAGGGGCCACAGTGACACTGTGGGGCCTTTTGGAAGCAACAGGACCCTGGTGGGAAGCCACGGGATGATTAATCCTGCACGAACCTGCTCCAGGTGGGCTCCTCTCTCCCGGCTTCCACAGGTGCTGCTAGGATCCCACTCCGGCACTGGCTTGGCACGGGCTCACGGCTTCCTTTGGCAATGGCTCTGCTCCAGGATGGCATGCTGCAGAGAATGCAGGTAGATTTTGTGCTCACTCCTGGCATGCAGCTGGACAATAAAGCCTGATCCAGCCCCCCCTCAGCATATGTCCGGCTCTGGCATTGGGGCGGGGCAACTTTGGGAGCAGCCCCAGCCCTGCTCCTGCTCCCGGCTGGGCACCCAGCTGCTGGGACACAGGTGTGTCCTGATGCCACCGTCTACTCCTTTGAGAAGGGGAGGACAGAGTGCATCAGGGAGTTTGGTGTGGCTTACATGCGGCAAGGAGAAGGTGCAGCCCCAAACTGGCTTTCACTTCTAGAACCTTTTGCTATTGCGGGAGCAGCTGCTGGAGCTTTTCAACCGAGCTGCAAGAGTGAAAAGTGTGATGGCATGTCTATCTGAGAAGGAAGGTTCGGTGCCGCAGCCTGTTGTGCACAATTTATATGCTGATAAGAGAAGGGGGTGCTTTTGGAACGTTTTCCTTCCTGACACTTCTGTCTCTGTGAGCTTTAGCTGCTTGGACTCAGGGATACCGAAGGTATGTGAAAGTGACTGGGATGCGAGAATCATGTTGCACAGGGAACAGGGAAGGTCAGCAAATGTTTCCTGTCCTGGCACATCTCTCAGTCTGAACTGCAGCTGCAGATGCTTCACTTCCGCCAAGGACTCTGCCACCTTGAGAGAAGGATGCGCTCTATGGAGTTGAGAAAGAAAGTGCGTCTCACTAGCTTCTTTCCTCTACTTCATAGACAGCAAAGGGGCTATGAAAGGCAGCACTGGCTTTTTGTTCTAGGACTTCTTCTTTACAAGCAGCTGCTGGATGTTTGGAAGGGGGTTTGGGATATGCAAAAATGAGAGGCTAAGATGGTAAGAGGGTAAGATGGAAGTCATCTGGCAAAAGCAGAGCTCACAAAAGGGCCAGCTGAGAAAGCTCTTGCTGCCTACAACTTCAACTGCACCCCTCAAAGCAGCAGCACACACGCTGCTCTCGGCACTTTCCTTCTCAGCTCTACGCACCATCCTAAGCCTTGCCTCTCCCACACTCAGGATCCAAAGACAACGGCACCAGGGACTGCTCACACACTAAAGGCACCAGGACAAAAGGCTCACCAGCTTGGCCTTTGCATTCCCGCTGACAGCTCCACAGCTTGAACCCAGAGAACTGCCTGCTGCCAACAGCCTTTCCAATCACTCTGAGCACCTCATGACAAGGAGTGTGGGGAATGAATCTCCAGCAGCCTCCTGCCCCAGGCTGTCCCCCGGGAGCAGCCCTGCTCCAGGCCGTGACTGCCACCTGCACAGCCAAAGGACCCAGAGCCGGTGTTACACACCACGGCTGTGCCTGGCACAGAGACACCAGTGGCCACACAAGTGGCCATGGCACTGTCCACACACAGTCCCTGCTGCTGCTCCCCCAGCCGCTGGCACCAACTCCCAGCCACCCACTCCTAAAGCCACGGGGCCCACTGGGACACTGCGGGGGCTCGTGGAAGCCAGCGGCCATTGTGACACAGCGGGGCTGCACAGAGCCCACGGTGCTTTGTGACCCGTGGCTCCCAGGAGAGCCTTTGTGATGCTGGGGAACTACAAGGAAGCCTGGCTCCTCTGTGACACCACCACAGAAGCTCAGGGGAGCCCTGGAGACCGTGCTGATGCTATTGAACCTGATGCAACCCTGCCTCCTCTGTGACACCACAGAAGCTCTTGGAGCCCTGGAGACCGTGGTGATGCTATGGAACCTGATGCAACCCTGCCTCCTCTGTGACACCACAGAACCTCTGGGAGCCCTGGAGACCGTGCTGATGCTATGGAACCTGATGCAACCCTGCCTCCACTGTGACACCACAGAAGCTCAGGGAGCCCTGGAGACTGTGGTGATGCTATGGAACCTGATGCAACCCTGCCTCCACTGTGACACCACAGAACCTCTGGGAGCCCTGGAGACCGTGCTGATGCTATGGAACCTGATGCAACCCTGCCTCCACTGTGACACCACAGAAGCTCGGGGAGCTCTGCAGACCGTGGGGATGCTGGCGAAGCTGACGGAACCCTGGGCACCACAGTGACGCTATGGAACCTGGTGGAACCGAGGGGCCACAGTGACACTGTGGGGCCTTTTGGAAGCAACAGGACCCTGGTGGGAAGCCACGGGATGATTAATCCTGCACGAACCTGCTCCAGGTGGGCTCCTCTCTCCCGGCTTCCACAGGTGCTGCTAGGATCCCACTCCGGCACTGGCTTGGCACGGGCTCACGGCTTCCTTTGGCAATGGCTCTGCTCCAGGATGGCATGCTGCAGAGAATGCAGGTAGATTTTGTGCTCACTCCTGGCATGCAGCTGGACAATAAAGCCTGATCCAGCCCCCCCTCAGCATATGTCCGGCTCTGGCATTGGGGCGGGGCAACTTTGGGAGCAGCCCCAGCCCTGCTCCTGCTCCCGGCTGGGCACCCAGCTGCTGGGACACAGGTGTGTCCTGATGCCACCGTCTACTCCTTTGAGAAGGGGAGGACAGAGTGCATCAGGGAGTTTGGTGTGGCTTACATGCGGCAAGGAGAAGGTGCAGCCCCAAACTGGCTTTCACTTCTAGAACCTTTTGCTATTGCGGGAGCAGCTGCTGGAGCTTTTCAACCGAGCTGCAAGAGTGAAAAGTGTGATGGCATGTCTATCTGAGAAGGAAGGTTCGGTGCCGCAGCCTGTTGTGCACAATTTATATGCTGATAAGAGAAGGGGGTGCTTTTGGAACGTTTTCCTTCCTGACACTTCTGTCTCTGTGAGCTTTAGCTGCTTGGACTCAGGGATACCGAAGGTATGTGAAAGTGACTGGGATGCGAGAATCATGTTGCACAGGGAACAGGGAAGGTCAGCAAATGTTTCCTGTCCTGGCACATCTCTCAGTCTGAACTGCAGCTGCAGATGCTTCACTTCCGCCAAGGACTCTGCCACCTTGAGAGAAGGATGCGCTCTATGGAGTTGAGAAAGAAAGTGCGTCTCACTAGCTTCTTTCCTCTACTTCATAGACAGCAAAGGGGCTATGAAAGGCAGCACTGGCTTTTTGTTCTAGGACTTCTTCTTTACAAGCAGCTGCTGGATGTTTGGAAGGGGGTTTGGGATATGCAAAAATGAGAGGCTAAGATGGTAAGAGGGTAAGATGGAAGTCATCTGGCAAAAGCAGAGCTCACAAAAGGGCCAGCTGAGAAAGCTCTTGCTGCCTACAACTTCAACTGCACCCCTCAAAGCAGCAGCACACACGCTGCTCTCGGCACTTTCCTTCTCAGCTCTACGCACCATCCTAAGCCTTGCCTCTCCCACACTCAGGATCCAAAGACAACGGCACCAGGGACTGCTCACACACTAAAGGCACCAGGACAAAAGGCTCACCAGCTTGGCCTTTGCATTCCCGCTGACAGCTCCACAGCTTGAACCCAGAGAACTGCCTGCTGCCAACAGCCTTTCCAATCACTCTGAGCACCTCATGACAAGGAGTGTGGGGAATGAATCTCCAGCAGCCTCCTGCCCCAGGCTGTCCCCCGGGAGCAGCCCTGCTCCAGGCCGTGACTGCCACCTGCACAGCCAAAGGACCCAGAGCCGGTGTTACACACCACGGCTGTGCCTGGCACAGAGACACCAGTGGCCACACAAGTGGCCATGGCACTGTCCACACACAGTCCCTGCTGCTGCTCCCCCAGCCGCTGGCACCAACTCCCAGCCACCCACTCCTAAAGCCACGGGGCCCACTGGGACACTGCGGGGGCTCGTGGAAGCCAGCGGCCATTGTGACACAGCGGGGCTGCACAGAGCCCACGGTGCTTTGTGACCCGTGGCTCCCAGGAGAGCCTTTGTGATGCTGGGGAACTACAAGGAAGCCTGGCTCCTCTGTGACACCACCACAGAAGCTCAGGGGAGCCCTGGAGACCGTGCTGATGCTATTGAACCTGATGCAACCCTGCCTCCTCTGTGACACCACAGAAGCTCTTGGAGCCCTGGAGACCGTGGTGATGCTATGGAACCTGATGCAACCCTGCCTCCTCTGTGACACCACAGAACCTCTGGGAGCCCTGGAGACCGTGCTGATGCTATGGAACCTGATGCAACCCTGCCTCCACTGTGACACCACAGAAGCTCAGGGAGCCCTGGAGACTGTGGTGATGCTATGGAACCTGATGCAACCCTGCCTCCACTGTGACACCACAGAACCTCTGGGAGCCCTGGAGACCGTGCTGATGCTATGGAACCTGATGCAACCCTGCCTCCACTGTGACACCACAGAAGCTCGGGGAGCTCTGCAGACCGTGGGGATGCTGGCGAAGCTGACGGAACCCTGGGCACCACAGTGACGCTATGGAACCTGGTGGAACCGAGGGGCCACAGTGACACTGTGGGGCCTTTTGGAAGCAACAGGACCCTGGTGGGAAGCCACGGGATGATTAATCCTGCACGAACCTGCTCCAGGTGGGCTCCTCTCTCCCGGCTTCCACAGGTGCTGCTAGGATCCCACTCCGGCACTGGCTTGGCACGGGCTCACGGCTTCCTTTGGCAATGGCTCTGCTCCAGGATGGCATGCTGCAGAGAATGCAGGTAGATTTTGTGCTCACTCCTGGCATGCAGCTGGACAATAAAGCCTGATCCAGCCCCCCCTCAGCATATGTCCGGCTCTGGCATTGGGGCGGGGCAACTTTGGGAGCAGCCCCAGCCCTGCTCCTGCTCCCGGCTGGGCACCCAGCTGCTGGGACACAGGTGTGTCCTGATGCCACCGTCTACTCCTTTGAGAAGGGGAGGACAGAGTGCATCAGGGAGTTTGGTGTGGCTTACATGCGGCAAGGAGAAGGTGCAGCCCCAAACTGGCTTTCACTTCTAGAACCTTTTGCTATTGCGGGAGCAGCTGCTGGAGCTTTTCAACCGAGCTGCAAGAGTGAAAAGTGTGATGGCATGTCTATCTGAGAAGGAAGGTTCGGTGCCGCAGCCTGTTGTGCACAATTTATATGCTGATAAGAGAAGGGGGTGCTTTTGGAACGTTTTCCTTCCTGACACTTCTGTCTCTGTGAGCTTTAGCTGCTTGGACTCAGGGATACCGAAGGTATGTGAAAGTGACTGGGATGCGAGAATCATGTTGCACAGGGAACAGGGAAGGTCAGCAAATGTTTCCTGTCCTGGCACATCTCTCAGTCTGAACTGCAGCTGCAGATGCTTCACTTCCGCCAAGGACTCTGCCACCTTGAGAGAAGGATGCGCTCTATGGAGTTGAGAAAGAAAGTGCGTCTCACTAGCTTCTTTCCTCTACTTCATAGACAGCAAAGGGGCTATGAAAGGCAGCACTGGCTTTTTGTTCTAGGACTTCTTCTTTACAAGCAGCTGCTGGATGTTTGGAAGGGGGTTTGGGATATGCAAAAATGAGAGGCTAAGATGGTAAGAGGGTAAGATGGAAGTCATCTGGCAAAAGCAGAGCTCACAAAAGGGCCAGCTGAGAAAGCTCTTGCTGCCTACAACTTCAACTGCACCCCTCAAAGCAGCAGCACACACGCTGCTCTCGGCACTTTCCTTCTCAGCTCTACGCACCATCCTAAGCCTTGCCTCTCCCACACTCAGGATCCAAAGACAACGGCACCAGGGACTGCTCACACACTAAAGGCACCAGGACAAAAGGCTCACCAGCTTGGCCTTTGCATTCCCGCTGACAGCTCCACAGCTTGAACCCAGAGAACTGCCTGCTGCCAACAGCCTTTCCAATCACTCTGAGCACCTCATGACAAGGAGTGTGGGGAATGAATCTCCAGCAGCCTCCTGCCCCAGGCTGTCCCCCGGGAGCAGCCCTGCTCCAGGCCGTGACTGCCACCTGCACAGCCAAAGGACCCAGAGCCGGTGTTACACACCACGGCTGTGCCTGGCACAGAGACACCAGTGGCCACACAAGTGGCCATGGCACTGTCCACACACAGTCCCTGCTGCTGCTCCCCCAGCCGCTGGCACCAACTCCCAGCCACCCACTCCTAAAGCCACGGGGCCCACTGGGACACTGCGGGGGCTCGTGGAAGCCAGCGGCCATTGTGACACAGCGGGGCTGCACAGAGCCCAC
The DNA here is from genome assembly GCF_041296385.1 of Aphelocoma coerulescens. Taxonomy (NCBI): domain Eukaryota; kingdom Metazoa; phylum Chordata; class Aves; order Passeriformes; family Corvidae; genus Aphelocoma; species Aphelocoma coerulescens. The sequence continues at coordinate 173,595 of NW_027183561.1, read as the reverse complement.
GGTGCTTTGTGACCCGTGGCTCCCAGGAGAGCCTTTGTGATGCTGGGGAACTACAAGGAAGCCTGGCTCCTCTGTGACACCACCACAGAAGCTCAGGGGAGCCCTGGAGACCGTGCTGATGCTATTGAACCTGATGCAACCCTGCCTCCTCTGTGACACCACAGAAGCTCTTGGAGCCCTGGAGACCGTGGTGATGCTATGGAACCTGATGCAACCCTGCCTCCTCTGTGACACCACAGAACCTCTGGGAGCCCTGGAGACCGTGCTGATGCTATGGAACCTGATGCAACCCTGCCTCCACTGTGACACCACAGAAGCTCAGGGAGCCCTGGAGACTGTGGTGATGCTATGGAACCTGATGCAACCCTGCCTCCACTGTGACACCACAGAACCTCTGGGAGCCCTGGAGACCGTGCTGATGCTATGGAACCTGATGCAACCCTGCCTCCACTGTGACACCACAGAAGCTCGGGGAGCTCTGCAGACCGTGGGGATGCTGGCGAAGCTGACGGAACCCTGGGCACCACAGTGACGCTATGGAACCTGGTGGAACCGAGGGGCCACAGTGACACTGTGGGGCCTTTTGGAAGCAACAGGACCCTGGTGGGAAGCCACGGGATGATTAATCCTGCACGAACCTGCTCCAGGTGGGCTCCTCTCTCCCGGCTTCCACAGGTGCTGCTAGGATCCCACTCCGGCACTGGCTTGGCACGGGCTCACGGCTTCCTTTGGCAATGGCTCTGCTCCAGGATGGCATGCTGCAGAGAATGCAGGTAGATTTTGTGCTCACTCCTGGCATGCAGCTGGACAATAAAGCCTGATCCAGCCCCCCCTCAGCATATGTCCGGCTCTGGCATTGGGGCGGGGCAACTTTGGGAGCAGCCCCAGCCCTGCTCCTGCTCCCGGCTGGGCACCCAGCTGCTGGGACACAGGTGTGTCCTGATGCCACCGTCTACTCCTTTGAGAAGGGGAGGACAGAGTGCATCAGGGAGTTTGGTGTGGCTTACATGCGGCAAGGAGAAGGTGCAGCCCCAAACTGGCTTTCACTTCTAGAACCTTTTGCTATTGCGGGAGCAGCTGCTGGAGCTTTTCAACCGAGCTGCAAGAGTGAAAAGTGTGATGGCATGTCTATCTGAGAAGGAAGGTTCGGTGCCGCAGCCTGTTGTGCACAATTTATATGCTGATAAGAGAAGGGGGTGCTTTTGGAACGTTTTCCTTCCTGACACTTCTGTCTCTGTGAGCTTTAGCTGCTTGGACTCAGGGATACCGAAGGTATGTGAAAGTGACTGGGATGCGAGAATCATGTTGCACAGGGAACAGGGAAGGTCAGCAAATGTTTCCTGTCCTGGCACATCTCTCAGTCTGAACTGCAGCTGCAGATGCTTCACTTCCGCCAAGGACTCTGCCACCTTGAGAGAAGGATGCGCTCTATGGAGTTGAGAAAGAAAGTGCGTCTCACTAGCTTCTTTCCTCTACTTCATAGACAGCAAAGGGGCTATGAAAGGCAGCACTGGCTTTTTGTTCTAGGACTTCTTCTTTACAAGCAGCTGCTGGATGTTTGGAAGGGGGTTTGGGATATGCAAAAATGAGAGGCTAAGATGGTAAGAGGGTAAGATGGAAGTCATCTGGCAAAAGCAGAGCTCACAAAAGGGCCAGCTGAGAAAGCTCTTGCTGCCTACAACTTCAACTGCACCCCTCAAAGCAGCAGCACACACGCTGCTCTCGGCACTTTCCTTCTCAGCTCTACGCACCATCGTAAGCCTTGCCTCTCCCACACTCAGGATCCAAAGACAACGGCACCAGGGACTGCTCACACACTAAAGGCACCAGGACAAAAGGCTCACCAGCTTGGCCTTTGCATTCCCGCTGACAGCTCCACAGCTTGAACCCAGAGAACTGCCTGCTGCCAACAGCCTTTCCAATCACTCTGAGCACCTCATGACAAGGAGTGTGGGGAATGAATCTCCAGCAGCCTCCTGCCCCAGGCTGTCCCCCGGGAGCAGCCCTGCTCCAGGCCGTGACTGCCACCTGCACAGCCAAAGGACCCAGAGCCGGTGTTACACACCACGGCTGTGCCTGGCACAGAGACACCAGTGGCCACACAAGTGGCCATGGCACTGTCCACACACAGTCCCTGCTGCTGCTCCCCCAGCCGCTGGCACCAACTCCCAGCCACCCACTCCTAAAGCCACGGGGCCCACTGGGACACTGCGGGGGCTCGTGGAAGCCAGCGGCCATTGTGACACAGCGGGGCTGCACAGAGCCCACGGTGCTTTGTGACCCGTGGCTCCCAGGAGAGCCTTTGTGATGCTGGGGAACTACAAGGAAGCCTGGCTCCTCTGTGACACCACCACAGAAGCTCAGGGGAGCCCTGGAGACCGTGCTGATGCTATTGAACCTGATGCAACCCTGCCTCCTCTGTGACACCACAGAAGCTCTTGGAGCCCTGGAGACCGTGGTGATGCTATGGAACCTGATGCAACCCTGCCTCCTCTGTGACACCACAGAACCTCTGGGAGCCCTGGAGACCGTGCTGATGCTATGGAACCTGATGCAACCCTGCCTCCACTGTGACACCACAGAAGCTCAGGGAGCCCTGGAGACTGTGGTGATGCTATGGAACCTGATGCAACCCTGCCTCCACTGTGACACCACAGAACCTCTGGGAGCCCTGGAGACCGTGCTGATGCTATGGAACCTGATGCAACCCTGCCTCCACTGTGACACCACAGAAGCTCGGGGAGCTCTGCAGACCGTGGGGATGCTGGCGAAGCTGACGGAACCCTGGGCACCACAGTGACGCTATGGAACCTGGTGGAACCGAGGGGCCACAGTGACACTGTGGGGCCTTTTGGAAGCAACAGGACCCTGGTGGGAAGCCACGGGATGATTAATCCTGCACGAACCTGCTCCAGGTGGGCTCCTCTCTCCCGGCTTCCACAGGTGCTGCTAGGATCCCACTCCGGCACTGGCTTGGCACGGGCTCACGGCTTCCTTTGGCAATGGCTCTGCTCCAGGATGGCATGCTGCAGAGAATGCAGGTAGATTTTGTGCTCACTCCTGGCATGCAGCTGGACAATAAAGCCTGATCCAGCCCCCCCTCAGCATATGTCCGGCTCTGGCATTGGGGCGGGGCAACTTTGGGAGCAGCCCCAGCCCTGCTCCTGCTCCCGGCTGGGCACCCAGCTGCTGGGACACAGGTGTGTCCTGATGCCACCGTCTACTCCTTTGAGAAGGGGAGGACAGAGTGCATCAGGGAGTTTGGTGTGGCTTACATGCGGCAAGGAGAAGGTGCAGCCCCAAACTGGCTTTCACTTCTAGAACCTTTTGCTATTGCGGGAGCAGCTGCTGGAGCTTTTCAACCGAGCTGCAAGAGTGAAAAGTGTGATGGCATGTCTATCTGAGAAGGAAGGTTCGGTGCCGCAGCCTGTTGTGCACAATTTATATGCTGATAAGAGAAGGGGGTGCTTTTGCAACGTTTTCCTTCCTGACACTTCTGTCTCTGTGAGCTTTAGCTGCTTGGACTCAGGGATACCGAAGGTATGTGAAAGTGACTGGGATGCGAGAATCATGTTGCACAGGGAACAGGGAAGGTCAGCAAATGTTTCCTGTCCTGGCACATCTCTCAGTCTGAACTGCAGCTGCAGATGCTTCACTTCCGCCAAGGACTCTGCCACCTTGAGAGAAGGATGCGCTCTATGGAGTTGAGAAAGAAAGTGCGTCTCACTAGCTTCTTTCCTCTACTTCATAGACAGCAAAGGGGCTATGAAAGGCAGCACTGGCTTTTTGTTCTAGGACTTCTTCTTTACAAGCAGCTGCTGGATGTTTGGAAGGGGGTTTGGGATATGCAAAAATGAGAGGCTAAGATGGTAAGAGGGTAAGATGGAAGTCATCTGGCAAAAGCAGAGCTCACAAAAGGGCCAGCTGAGAAAGCTCTTGCTGCCTACAACTTCAACTGCACCCCTCAAAGCAGCAGCACACACGCTGCTCTCGGCACTTTCCTTCTCAGCTCTACGCACCATCCTAAGCCTTGCCTCTCCCACACTCAGGATCCAAAGACAACGGCACCAGGGACTGCTCACACACTAAAGGCACCAGGACAAAAGGCTCACCAGCTTGGCCTTTGCATTCCCGCTGACAGCTCCACAGCTTGAACCCAGAGAACTGCCTGCTGCCAACAGCCTTTCCAATCACTCTGAGCACCTCATGACAAGGAGTGTGGGGAATGAATCTCCAGCAGCCTCCTGCCCCAGGCTGTCCCCCGGGAGCAGCCCTGCTCCAGGCCGTGACTGCCACCTGCACAGCCAAAGGACCCAGAGCCGGTGTTACACAACCACGGCTGTGCCTGGCACAGAGACACCAGTGGCCACACAAGTGGCCATGGCACTGTCCACACACAGTCCCTGCTGCTGCTCCCCCAGCCGCTGGCACCAACTCCCAGCCACCCACTCCTAAAGCCACGGGGCCCACTGGGACACTGCGGGGGCTCGTGGAAGCCAGCGGCCATTGTGACACAGCGGGGCTGCACAGAGCCCACGGTGCTTTGTGACCCGTGGCTCCCAGGAGAGCCTTTGTGATGCTGGGGAACTACAAGGAAGCCTGGCTCCTCTGTGACACCACCACAGAAGCTCAGGGGAGCCCTGGAGACCGTGCTGATGCTATTGAACCTGATGCAACCCTGCCTCCTCTGTGACACCACAGAACCTCTGGGAGCCCTGGAGACCGTGGTGATGCTATGGAACCTGAGGCAACCCTGCCTCCTCTGTGACACCACAGAACCTCTGGGAGCCCTGGAGACCGTGCTGATGCTATGGAACCTGATGCAACCCTGCCTCCACTGTGACACCACAGAAGCTCAGGGAGCCCTGGAGACTGTGGTGATGCTATGGAACCTGATGCAACCCTGCCTCCACTGTGACACCACAGAACCTCTGGGAGCCCTGGAGACCGTGCTGATGCTATGGAACCTGATGCAACCCTGCCTCCACTGTGACACCACAGAAGCTCGGGGAGCTCTGCAGACCGTGGGGATGCTGGCGAAGCTGACGGAACCCTGGGCACCACAGTGACGCTATGGAACCTGGTGGAACCGAGGGGCCACAGTGACACTGTGGGGCCTTTTGGAAGCAACAGGACCCTGGTGGGAAGCCACGGGATGATTAATCCTGCACGAACCTGCTCCAGGTGGGCTCCTCTCTCCCGGCTTCCACAGGTGCTGCTAGGATCCCACTCCGGCACTGGCTTGGCACGGGCTCACGGCTTCCTTTGGCAATGGCTCTGCTCCAGGATGGCATGCTGCAGAGAATGCAGGTAGATTTTGTGCTCACTCCTGGCATGCAGCTGGACAATAAAGCCTGATCCAGCCCCCCCTCAGCATATGTCCGGCTCTGGCATTGGGGCGGGGCAACTTTGGGAGCAGCCCCAGCCCTGCTCCTGCTCCCGGCTGGGCACCCAGCTGCTGGGACACAGGTGTGTCCTGATGCCACCGTCTACTCCTTTGAGAAGGGGAGGACAGAGTGCATCAGGGAGTTTGGTGTGGCTTACATGCGGCAAGGAGAAGGTGCAGCCCCAAACTGGCTTTCACTTCTAGAACCTTTTGCTATTGCGGGAGCAGCTGCTGGAGCTTTTCAACCGAGCTGCAAGAGTGAAAAGTGTGATGGCATGTCTATCTGAGAAGGAAGGTTCGGTGCCGCAGCCTGTTGTGCACAATTTATATGCTGATAAGAGAAGGGGGTGCTTTTGCAACGTTTTCCTTCCTGACACTTCTGTCTCTGTGAGCTTTAGCTGCTTGGACTCAGGGATACCGAAGGTATGTGAAAGTGACTGGGATGCGAGAATCATGTTGCACAGGGAACAGGGAAGGTCAGCAAATGTTTCCTGTCCTGGCACATCTCTCAGTCTGAACTGCAGCTGCAGATGCTTCACTTCCGCCAAGGACTCTGCCACCTTGAGAGAAGGATGCGCTCTATGGAGTTGAGAAAGAAAGTGCGTCTCACTAGCTTCTTTCCTCTACTTCATAGACAGCAAAGGGGCTATGAAAGGCAGCACTGGCTTTTTGTTCTAGGACTTCTTCTTTACAAGCAGCTGCTGGATGTTTGGAAGGGGGTTTGGGATATGCAAAAATGAGAGGCTAAGATGGTAAGAGGGTAAGATGGAAGTCATCTGGCAAAAGCAGAGCTCACAAAAGGGCCAGCTGAGAAAGCTCTTGCTGCCTACAACTTCAACTGCACCCCTCAAAGCAGCAGCACACACGCTGCTCTCGGCACTTTCCTTCTCAGCTCTACGCACCATCCTAAGCCTTGCCTCTCCCACACTCAGGATCCAAAGACAACGGCACCAGGGACTGCTCACACACTAAAGGCACCAGGACAAAAGGCTCACCAGCTTGGCCTTTGCATTCCCGCTGACAGCTCCACAGCTTGAACCCAGAGAACTGCCTGCTGCCAACAGCCTTTCCAATCACTCTGAGCACCTCATGACAAGGAGTGTGGGGAATGAATCTCCAGCAGCCTCCTGCCCCAGGCTGTCCCCCGGGAGCAGCCCTGCTCCAGGCCGTGACTGCCACCTGCACAGCCAAAGGACCCAGAGCCGGTGTTACACAACCACGGCTGTGCCTGGCACAGAGACACCAGTGGCCACACAAGTGGCCATGGCACTGTCCACACACAGTCCCTGCTGCTGCTCCCCCAGCCGCTGGCACCAACTCCCAGCCACCCACTCCTAAAGCCACGGGGCCCACTGGGACACTGCGGGGGCTCGTGGAAGCCAGCGGCCATTGTGACACAGCGGGGCTGCACAGAGCCCACGGTGCTTTGTGACCCGTGGCTCCCAGGAGAGCCTTTGTGATGCTGGGGAACTACAAGGAAGCCTGGCTCCTCTGTGACACCACCACAGAAGCTCAGGGGAGCCCTGGAGACCGTGCTGATGCTATTGAACCTGATGCAACCCTGCCTCCTCTGTGACACCACAGAACCTCTGGGAGCCCTGGAGACCGTGGTGATGCTATGGAACCTGAGGCAACCCTGCCTCCTCTGTGACACCACAGAACCTCTGGGAGCCCTGGAGACCGTGCTGATGCTATGGAACCTGATGCAACCCTGCCTCCACTGTGACACCACAGAAGCTCAGGGAGCCCTGGAGACTGTGGTGATGCTATGGAACCTGATGCAACCCTGCCTCCACTGTGACACCACAGAACCTCTGGGAGCCCTGGAGACCGTGCTGATGCTATGGAACCTGATGCAACCCTGCCTCCACTGTGACACCACAGAAGCTCGGGGAGCTCTGCAGACCGTGGGGATGCTGGCGAAGCTGACGGAACCCTGGGCACCACAGTGACGCTATGGAACCTGGTGGAACCGAGGGGCCACAGTGACACTGTGGGGCCTTTTGGAAGCAACAGGACCCTGGTGGGAAGCCACGGGATGATTAATCCTGCACGAACCTGCTCCAGGTGGGCTCCTCTCTCCCGGCTTCCACAGGTGCTGCTAGGATCCCACTCCGGCACTGGCTTGGCACGGGCTCACGGCTTCCTTTGGCAATGGCTCTGCTCCAGGATGGCATGCTGCAGAGAATGCAGGTAGATTTTGTGCTCACTCCTGGCATGCAGCTGGACAATAAAGCCTGATCCAGCCCCCCCTCAGCATATGTCCGGCTCTGGCATTGGGGCGGGGCAACTTTGGGAGCAGCCCCAGCCCTGCTCCTGCTCCCGGCTGGGCACCCAGCTGCTGGGACACAGGTGTGTCCTGATGCCACCGTCTACTCCTTTGAGAAGGGGAGGACAGAGTGCATCAGGGAGTTTGGTGTGGCTTACATGCGGCAAGGAGAAGGTGCAGCCCCAAACTGGCTTTCACTTCTAGAACCTTTTGCTATTGCGGGAGCAGCTGCTGGAGCTTTTCAACCGAGCTGCAAGAGTGAAAAGTGTGATGGCATGTCTATCTGAGAAGGAAGGTTCGGTGCCGCAGCCTGTTGTGCACAATTTATATGCTGATAAGAGAAGGGGGTGCTTTTGCAACGTTTTCCTTCCTGACACTTCTGTCTCTGTGAGCTTTAGCTGCTTGGACTCAGGGATACCGAAGGTATGTGAAAGTGACTGGGATGCGAGAATCATGTTGCACAGGGAACAGGGAAGGTCAGCAAATGTTTCCTGTCCTGGCACATCTCTCAGTCTGAACTGCAGCTGCAGATGCTTCACTTCCGCCAAGGACTCTGCCACCTTGAGAGAAGGATGCGCTCTATGGAGTTGAGAAAGAAAGTGCGTCTCACTAGCTTCTTTCCTCTACTTCATAGACAGCAAAGGGGCTATGAAAGGCAGCACTGGCTTTTTGTTCTAGGACTTCTTCTTTACAAGCAGCTGCTGGATGTTTGGAAGGGGGTTTGGGATATGCAAAAATGAGAGGCTAAGATGGTAAGAGGGTAAGATGGAAGTCATCTGGCAAAAGCAGAGCTCACAAAAGGGCCAGCTGAGAAAGCTCTTGCTGCCTACAACTTCAACTGCACCCCTCAAAGCAGCAGCACACACGCTGCTCTCGGCACTTTCCTTCTCAGCTCTACGCACCATCCTAAGCCTTGCCTCTCCCACACTCAGGATCCAAAGACAACGGCACCAGGGACTGCTCACACACTAAAGGCACCAGGACAAAAGGCTCACCAGCTTGGCCTTTGCATTCCCGCTGACAGCTCCACAGCTTGAACCCAGAGAACTGCCTGCTGCCAACAGCCTTTCCAATCACTCTGAGCACCTCATGACAAGGAGTGTGGGGAATGAATCTCCAGCAGCCTCCTGCCCCAGGCTGTCCCCCGGGAGCAGCCCTGCTCCAGGCTGTGACTGCCACCTGCACAGCCAAAGGACCCAGAGCCGGTGTTACACACCACGGCTGTGCCTGGCACAGAGACACCAGTGGCCACACAAGTGGCCATGGCACTGTCCACACACAGTCCCTGCTGCTGCTCCCCCAGCCGCTGGCACCAACTCCCAGCCACCCACTCCTAAAGCCACGGGGCCCACTGGGACACTGCGGGGGCTCGTGGAAGCCAGCGGCCATTGTGACACAGCGGGGCTGCACAGAGCCCACGGTGCTTTGTGACCCGTGGCTCCCAGGAGAGCCTTTGTGATGCTGGGGAACTACTGGCTCCTCTGTGACACCACCACAGAAGCTCAGGGGAGCCCTGGAGACCGTGCTGATGCTATTGAACCTGATGCAACCCTGCCTCCTCTGTGACACCACAGAAGCTCTTGGAGCCCTGGAGACCGTGGTGATGCTATGGAACCTGATGCAACCCTGCCTCCTCTGTGACACCACAGAACCTCTGGGAGCCCTGGAGACCGTGCTGATGCTATGGAACCTGATGCAACCCTGCCTCCACTGTGACACCACAGAACCTCTGGGAGCCCTGGAGACTGTGGTGATGCTATGGAACCTGATGCAACCCTGCCTCCACTGTGACACCACAGAACCTCTGGGAGCCCTGGAGACCGTGCTGATGCTATGGAACCTGATGCAACCCTGCCTCCACTGTGACACCACAGAAGCTCGGGGACCTCTGCAGACCGTGGGGATGCTGGCGAAGCTGACGGAACCCTGGGCACCACAGTGACGCTATGGAACCTGGTGGAACCGAGGGGCCACAGTGACACTGTGGGGCTTTTTGGAAGCAACAGGACCCTGGTGGGAAGCCACGGGATGATTAATCCTGCATGAACCTGCTCCAGGTGGGCTCCTCTCTCCCGGCTTCCACAGGTGCTGCTAGGATCCCACTCCGGCACTGGCTTGGCACGGGCTCACGGCTTCCTTTGGCAATGGCTCTGCTCCAGGATGGCATGCTGCAGAGAATGCAGGTAGATTTTGTGCTCACTCCTGGCATGCAGCTGGACAATAAAGCCTGATCCAGCCCTCCCTCAGCATATGTCCGGCTCTGGCATTGGGGCGGGGCAACTTTGGGAGCAGCCCCAGCCCTGCTCCTGCTCCCGGCTGGGCACCCAGCTGCTGGGACACAGGTGTGTCCTGATGCCACCGTCTACTCCTTTGAGAAGGGGAGGACAGAGTGCATCAGGGAGTTTGGTGTGGCTTACATGCGGCAAGGAGAAGGTGCAGCCCCAAACTGGCTTTCACTTCTAGAACCTTTTGCTATTGCGGGAGCAGCTGCTGGAGCTTTTCAACCGAGCTGCAAGAGTGAAAAGTGTGATGGCATGTCTATCTGAGAAGGAAGGTTCGGTGCCGCAGCCTGTTGTGCACAATTTATATGCTGATAAGAGAAGGGGGTGCTTTTGGAACGTTTTCCTTCCTGACACTTCTGTCTCTGTGAGCTTTAGCTGCTTGGACTCAGGGATACCGAAGGTATGTGAAAGTGACTGGGATGCGAGAATCATGTTGCACAGGGAACAGGGAAGGTCAGCAAATGTTTCCTGTCCTGGCACATCTCTCAGTCTGAACTGCAGCTGCAGATGCTTCACTTCCGCCAAGGACTCTGCCACCTTGAGAGAAGGATGCGCTCTATGGAGTTGAGAAAGAAAGTGCGTCTCACTAGCTTCTTTCCTCTACTTCATAGACAGCAAAGGGGCTATGAAAGGCAGCACTGGCTTTTTGTTCTAGGACTTCTTCTTTACAAGCAGCTGCTGGATGTTTGGAAGGGGGTTTGGGATATGCAAAAATGAGAGGCTAAGATGGTAAGAGGGTAAGATGGAAGTCATCTGGCAAAAGCAGAGCTCACAAAAGGGCCAGCTGAGAAAGCTCTTGCTGCCTACAACTTCAACTGCACCCCTCAAAGCAGCAGCACACACGCTGCTCTCGGCACTTTCCTTCTCAGCTCTACGCACCATCCTAAGCCTTGCCTCTCCCACACTCAGGATCCAAAGACAACGGCACCAGGGACTGCTCACACACTAAAGGCACCAGGACAAAAGGCTCACCAGCTTGGCCTTTGCATTCCCGCTGACAGCTCCACAGCTTGAACCCAGAGAACTGCCTGCTGCCAACAGCCTTTCCAATCACTCTGAGCACCTCATGACAAGGAGTGTGGGGAATGAATCTCCAGCAGCCTCCTGCCCCAGGCTGTCCCCCGGGAGCAGCCCTGCTCCAGGCCGTGACTGCCACCTGCACAGCCAAAGGACCCAGAGCCGGTGTTACACACCACGGCTGTGCCTGGCACAGAGACACCAGTGGCCACACAAGTGGCCATGGCACTGTCCACACACAGTCCCTGCTGCTGCTCCCCCAGCCGCTGGCACCAACTCCCAGCCACCCACTCCTAAAGCTACGGGGCCCACTGGGACACTGCGGGGGCTCGTGGAAGCCAGCGGCCATTGTGACACAGCGGGGCTGCACAGAGCCCACGGTGCTTTGTGACCCGTGGCTCCCAGGAGAGCCTTTGTGATGCTGGGGAACTACAAGGAAGCCTGGCTCCTCTGTGACACCACCACAGAAGCTCAGGGGAGCCCTGGAGACCGTGGTGATGCTATGGAACCTGATGCAACCCTGCCTCCACTGTGACACCACAGAAGCTCAGGGAGCCCTGGAGACTGTGGTGATGCTATGGAACCTGATGCAACCCTGCCTCCACTGTGACACCACAGAACCTCTGGGAGCCCTGGAGACCGTGCTGATGCTATGGAACCTGATGCAACCCTGCCTCCACTGTGACACCACAGAAGCTCGGGGAGCTCTGCAGACCGTGGGGATGCTGGCGAAGCTGACGGAACCCTGGGCACCACAGTGACGCTATGGAACCTGGTGGAACCGAGGGGCCACAGTGACACTGTGGGGCCTTTTGGAAGCAACAGGACCCTGGTGGGAAGCCACGGGATGATTAATCCTGCACGAACCTGCTCCAGGTGGGCTCCTCTCTCCCGGCTTCCACAGGTGCTGCTAGGATCCCACTCCGGCACTGGCTTGGCACGGGCTCACGGCTTCCTTTGGCAATGGCTCTGCTCCAGGATGGCATGCTGCAGAGAATGCAGGTAGATTTTGTGCTCACTCCTGGCATGCAGCTGGACAATAAAGCCTGATCCAGCCCCCCCTCAGCATATGTCCGGCTCTGGCATTGGGGCGGGGCAACTTTGGGAGCAGCCCCAGCCCTGCTCCTGCTCCCGGCTGGGCACCCAGCTGCTGGGACACAGGTGTGTCCTGATGCCACCGTCTACTCCTTTGAGAAGGGGAGGACAGAGTGCATCAGGGAGTTTGGTGTGGCTTACATGCGGCAAGGAGAAGGTGCAGCCCCAAACTGGCTTTCACTTCTAGAACCTTTTGCTATTGCGGGAGCAGCTGCTGGAGCTTTTCAACCGAGCTGCAAGAGTGAAAAGTGTGATGGCATGTCTATCTGAGAAGGAAGGTTCGGTGCCGCAGCCTGTTGTGCACAATTTATATGCTGATAAGAGAAGGGGGTGCTTTTGCAACGTTTTCCTTCCTGACACTTCTGTCTCTGTGAGCTTTAGCTGCTTGGACTCAGGGATACCGAAGGTATGTGAAAGTGACTGGGATGCGAGAATCATGTTGCACAGGGAACAGGGAAGGTCAGCAAATGTTTCCTGTCCTGGCACATCTCTCAGTCTGAACTGCAGCTGCAGATGCTTCACTTCCGCCAAGGACTCTGCCACCTTGAGAGAAGGATGCGCTCTATGGAGTTGAGAAAGAAAGTGCGTCTCACTAGCTTCTTTCCTCTACTTCATAGACAGCAAAGGGGCTATGAAAGGCAGCACTGGCTTTTTGTTCTAGGACTTCTTCTTTACAAGCAGCTGCTGGATGTTTGGAAGGGGGTTTGGGATATGCAAAAATGAGAGGCTAAGATGGTAAGAGGGTAAGATGGAAGTCATCTGGCAAAAGCAGAGCTCACAAAAGGGCCAGCTGAGAAAGCTCTTGCTGCCTACAACTTCAACTGCACCCCTCAAAGCAGCAGCACACACGCTGCTCTCGGCACTTTCCTTCTCAGCTCTACGCACCATCCTAAGCCTTGCCTCTCCCACACTCAGGATCCAAAGACAACGGCACCAGGGACTGCTCACACACTAAAGGCACCAGGACAAAAGGCTCACCAGCTTGGCCTTTGCATTCCCGCTGACAGCTCCACAGCTTGAACCCAGAGAACTGCCTGCTGCCAACAGCCTTTCCAATCACTCTGAGCACCTCATGACAAGGAGTGTGGGGAATGAATCTCCAGCAGCCTCCTGCCCCAGGCTGTCCCCCGGGAGCAGCCCTGCTCCAGGCCGTGACTGCCACCTGCACAGCCAAAGGACCCAGAGCCGGTGTTACACACCACGGCTGTGCCTGGCACAGAGACACCAGTGGCCACACAAGTGGCCATGGCACTGTCCACACACAGTCCCTGCTGCTGCTCCCCCAGCCGCTGGCACCAACTCCCAGCCACCCACTCCTAAAGCCACGGGGCCCACTGGGACACTGCGGGGGCTCGTGGAAGCCAGCGGCCATTGTGACACAGCGGGGCTGCACAGAGCCCACGGTGCTTTGTGACCCGTGGCTCCCAGGAGAGCCTTTGTGATGCTGGGGAACTACAAGGAAGCCTGCCTCCTCTGTGACACCACCACAGAAGCTCAGGGGAGCCCTGGAGACCGTGCTGATGCTATTGAACCTGATGCAACCCTGCCTCCTCTGTGACACCACAGAAGCTCTTGGAGCCCTGGAGACCGTGGTGATGCTATGGAACCTGATGCAACCCTGCCTCCTCTGTGACACCACAGAACCTCTGGGAGCCCTGGAGACCGTGCTGATGCTATGGAACCTGATGCAACCCTGCCTCCACTGTGACACCACAGAAGCTCAGGGAGCCCTGGAGACTGTGGTGATGCTATGGAACCTGATGCAACCCTGCCTCCACTGTGACACCACAGAACCTCTGGGAGCCCTGGAGACCGTGCTGATGCTATGGAACCTGATGCAACCCTGCCTCCACTGTGACACCACAGAAGCTCGGGGAGCTCTGCAGACCGTGGGGATGCTGGCGAAGCTGACGGAACCCTGGGCACCACAGTGACGCTATGGAACCTGGTGGAACCGAGGGGCCACAGTGACACTGTGGGGCCTTTTGGAAGCAACAGGACCCTGGTGGGAAGCCACGGGATGATTAATCCTGCACGAACCTGCTCCAGGTGGGCTCCTCTCTCCCGGCTTCCACAGGTGCTGCTAGGATCCCACTCCGGCACTGGCTTGGCACGGGCTCACGGCTTCCTTTGGCAATGGCTCTGCTCCAGGATGGCATGCTGCAGAGAATGCAGGTAGATTTTGTGCTCACTCCTGGCATGCAGCTGGACAATAAAGCCTGATCCAGCCCCCCCTCAGCATATGTCCGGCTCTGGCATTGGGGCGGGGCAACTTTGGGAGCAGCCCCAGCCCTGCTCCTGCTCCCGGCTGGGCACCCAGCTGCTGGGACACAGGTGTGTCCTGATGCCACCGTCTACTCCTTTGAGAAGGGGAGGACAGAGTGCATCAGGGAGTTTGGTGTGGCTTACATGCGGCAAGGAGAAGGTGCAGCCCCAAACTGGCTTTCACTTCTAGAACCTTTTGCTATTGCGGGAGCAGCTGCTGGAGCTTTTCAACCGAGCTGCAAGAGTGAAAAGTGTGATGGCATGTCTATCTGAGAAGGAAGGTTCGGTGCCGCAGCCTGTTGTGCACAATTTATATGCTGATAAGAGAAGGGGGTGCTTTTGCAACGTTTTCCTTCCTGACACTTCTGTCTCTGTGAGCTTTAGCTGCTTGGACTCAGGGATACCGAAGGTATGTGAAAGTGACTGGGATGCGAGAATCATGTTGCACAGGGAACAGGGAAGGTCAGCAAATGTTTCCTGTCCTGGCACATCTCTCAGTCTGAACTGCAGCTGCAGATGCTTCACTTCCGCCAAGGACTCTGCCACCTTGAGAGAAGGATGCGCTCTATGGAGTTGAGAAAGAAAGTGCGTCTCACTAGCTTCTTTCCTCTACTTCATAGACAGCAAAGGGGCTATGAAAGGCAGCACTGGCTTTTTGTTCTAGGACTTCTTCTTTACAAGCAGCTGCTGGATGTTTGGAAGGGGGTTTGGGATATGCAAAAATGAGAGGCTAAGATGGTAAGAGGGTAAGATGGAAGTCATCTGGCAAAAGCAGAGCTCACAAAAGGGCCAGCTGAGAAAGCTCTTGCTGCCTACAACTTCAACTGCACCCCTCAAAGCAGCAGCACACACGCTGCTCTCGGCACTTTCCTTCTCAGCTCTACGCACCATCCTAAGCCTTGCCTCTCCCACACTCAGGATCCAAAGACAACGGCACCAGGGACTGCTCACACACTAAAGGCACCAGGACAAAAGGCTCACCAGCTTGGCCTTTGCATTCCCGCTGACAGCTCCACAGCTTGAACCCAGAGAACTGCCTGCTGCCAACAGCCTTTCCAATCACTCTGAGCACCTCATGACAAGGAGTGTGGGGAATGAATCTCCAGCAGCCTCCTGCCCCAGGCTGTCCCCCGGGAGCAGCCCTGCTCCAGGCCGTGACTGCCACCTGCACAGCCAAAGGACCCAGAGCCGGTGTTACACACCACGGCTGTGCCTGGCACAGAGACACCAGTGGCCACACAAGTGGCCATGGCACTGTCCACACACAGTCCCTGCTGCTGCTCCCCCAGCCGCTGGCACCAACTCCCAGCCACCCACTCCTAAAGCCACGGGGCCCACTGGGACACTGCGGGGGCTCGTGGAAGCCAGCGGCCATTGTGACACAGCGGGGCTGCACAGAGCCCACGGTGCTTTGTGACCCGTGGCTCCCAGGAGAGCCTTTGTGATGCTGGGGAACTACAAGGAAGCCTGGCTCCTCTGTGACACCACCACAGAAGCTCAGGGGAGCCCTGGAGACCGTGCTGATGCTATTGAACCTGATGCAACCCTGCCTCCTCTGTGACACCACAGAAGCTCTTGGAGCCCTGGAGACCGTGGTGATGCTATGGAACCTGATGCAACCCTGCCTCCTCTGTGACACCACAGAACCTCTGGGAGCCCTGGAGACCGTGCTGATGCTATGGAACCTGATGCAACCCTGCCTCCACTGTGACACCACAGAAGCTCAGGGAGCCCTGGAGACTGTGGTGATGCTATGGAACCTGATGCAACCCTGCCTCCACTGTGACACCACAGAACCTCTGGGAGCCCTGGAGACCGTGCTGATGCTATGGAACCTGATGCAACCCTGCCTCCACTGTGACACCACAGAAGCTCGGGGAGCTCTGCAGACCGTGGGGATGCTGGCGAAGCTGACGGAACCCTGGGCACCACAGTGACGCTATGGAACCTGGTGGAACCGAGGGGCCACAGTGACACTGTGGGGCCTTTTGGAAGCAACAGGACCCTGGTGGGAAGCCACGGGATGATTAATCCTGCACGAACCTGCTCCAGGTGGGCTCCTCTCTCCCGGCTTCCACAGGTGCTGCTAGGATCCCACTCCGGCACTGGCTTGGCACGGGCTCACGGCTTCCTTTGGCAATGGCTCTGCTCCAGGATGGCATGCTGCAGAGAATGCAGGTAGATTTTGTGCTCACTCCTGGCATGCAGCTGGACAATAAAGCCTGATCCAGCCCCCCCTCAGCATATGTCCGGCTCTGGCATTGGGGCGGGGCAACTTTGGGAGCAGCCCCAGCCCTGCTCCTGCTCCCGGCTGGGCACCCAGCTGCTGGGACACAGGTGTGTCCTGATGCCACCGTCTACTCCTTTGAGAAGGGGAGGACAGAGTGCATCAGGGAGTTTGGTGTGGCTTACATGCGGCAAGGAGAAGGTGCAGCCCCAAACTGGCTTTCACTTCTAGAACCTTTTGCTATTGCGGGAGCAGCTGCTGGAGCTTTTCAACCGAGCTGCAAGAGTGAAAAGTGTGATGGCATGTCTATCTGAGAAGGAAGGTTCGGTGCCGCAGCCTGTTGTGCACAATTTATATGCTGATAAGAGAAGGGGGTGCTTTTGGAACGTTTTCCTTCCTGACACTTCTGTCTCTGTGAGCTTTAGCTGCTTGGACTCAGGGATACCGAAGGTATGTGAAAGTGACTGGGATGCGAGAATCATGTTGCACAGGGAACAGGGAAGGTCAGCAAATGTTTCCTGTCCTGGCACATCTCTCAGTCTGAACTGCAGCTGCAGATGCTTCACTTCCGCCAAGGACTCTGCCACCTTGAGAGAAGGATGCGCTCTATGGAGTTGAGAAAGAAAGTGCGTCTCACTAGCTTCTTTCCTCTACTTCATAGACAGCAAAGGGGCTATGAAAGGCAGCACTGGCTTTTTGTTCTAGGACTTCTTCTTTACAAGCAGCTGCTGGATGTTTGGAAGGGGGTTTGGGATATGCAAAAATGAGAGGCTAAGATGGTAAGAGGGTAAGATGGAAGTCATCTGGCAAAAGCAGAGCTCACAAAAGGGCCAGCTGAGAAAGCTCTTGCTGCCTACAACTTCAACTGCACCCCTCAAAGCAGCAGCACACACGCTGCTCTCGGCACTTTCCTTCTCAGCTCTACGCACCATCGTAAGCCTTGCCTCTCCCACACTCAGGATCCAAAGACAACGGCACCAGGGACTGCTCACACACTAAAGGCACCAGGACAAAAGGCTCACCAGCTTGGCCTTTGCATTCCCGCTGACAGCTCCACAGCTTGAACCCAGAGAACTGCCTGCTGCCAACAGCCTTTCCAATCACTCTGAGCACCTCATGACAAGGAGTGTGGGGAATGAATCTCCAGCAGCCTCCTGCCCCAGGCTGTCCCCCGGGAGCAGCCCTGCTCCAGGCCGTGACTGCCACCTGCACAGCCAAAGGACCCAGAGCCGGTGTTACACACCACGGCTGTGCCTGGCACAGAGACACCAGTGGCCACACAAGTGGCCATGGCACTGTCCACACACAGTCCCTGCTGCTGCTCCCCCAGCCGCTGGCACCAACTCCCAGCCACCCACTCCTAAAGCCACGGGGCCCACTGGGACACTGCGGGGGCTCGTGGAAGCCAGCGGCCATTGTGACACAGCGGGGCTGCACAGAGCCCACGGTGCTTTGTGACCCGTGGCTCCCAGGAGAGCCTTTGTGATGCTGGGGAACTACAAGGAAGCCTGGCTCCTCTGTGACACCACCACAGAAGCTCAGGGGAGCCCTGGAGACCGTGCTGATGCTATTGAACCTGATGCAACCCTGCCTCCTCTGTGACACCACAGAAGCTCTTGGAGCCCTGGAGACCGTGGTGATGCTATGGAACCTGATGCAACCCTGCCTCCTCTGTGACACCACAGAACCTCTGGGAGCCCTGGAGACCGTGCTGATGCTATGGAACCTGATGCAACCCTGCCTCCACTGTGACACCACAGAAGCTCAGGGAGCCCTGGAGACTGTGGTGATGCTATGGAACCTGATGCAACCCTGCCTCCACTGTGACACCACAGAACCTCTGGGAGCCCTGGAGACCGTGCTGATGCTATGGAACCTGATGCAACCCTGCCTCCACTGTGACACCACAGAAGCTCGGGGAGCTCTGCAGACCGTGGGGATGCTGGCGAAGCTGACGGAACCCTGGGCACCACAGTGACGCTATGGAACCTGGTGGAACCGAGGGGCCACAGTGACACTGTGGGGCCTTTTGGAAGCAACAGGACCCTGGTGGGAAGCCACGGGATGATTAATCCTGCACGAACCTGCTCCAGGTGGGCTCCTCTCTCCCGGCTTCCACAGGTGCTGCTAGGATCCCACTCCGGCACTGGCTTGGCACGGGCTCACGGCTTCCTTTGGCAATGGCTCTGCTCCAGGATGGCATGCTGCAGAGAATGCAGGTAGATTTTGTGCTCACTCCTGGCATGCAGCTGGACAATAAAGCCTGATCCAGCCCTCCCTCAGCATATGTCCGGCTCTGGCATTGGGGCGGGGCAACTTTGGGAGCAGCCCCAGCCCTGCTCCTGCTCCCGGCTGGGCACCCAGCTGCTGGGACACAGGTGTGTCCTGATGCCACCGTCTACTCCTTTGAGAAGGGGAGGACAGAGTGCATCAGGGAGTTTGGTGTGGCTTACATGCGGCAAGGAGAAGGTGCAGCCCCAAACTGGCTTTCACTTCTAGAACCTTTTGCTATTGCGGGAGCAGCTGCTGGAGCTTTTCAACCGAGCTGCAAGAGTGAAAAGTGTGATGGCATGTCTATCTGAGAAGGAAGGTTCGGTGCCGCAGCCTGTTGTGCACAATTTATATGCTGATAAGAGAAGGGGGTGCTTTTGCAACGTTTTCCTTCCTGACACTTCTGTCTCTGTGAGCTTTAGCTGCTTGGACTCAGGGATACCGAAGGTATGTGAAAGTGACTGGGATGCGAGAATCATGTTGCACAGGGAACAGGGAAGGTCAGCAAATGTTTCCTGTCCTGGCACATCTCTCAGTCTGAACTGCAGCTGCAGATGCTTCACTTCCGCCAAGGACTCTGCCACCTTGAGAGAAGGATGCGCTCTATGGAGTTGAGAAAGAAAGTGCGTCTCACTAGCTTCTTTCCTCTACTTCATAGACAGCAAAGGGGCTATGAAAGGCAGCACTGGCTTTTTGTTCTAGGACTTCTTCTTTACAAGCAGCTGCTGGATGTTTGGAAGGGGGTTTGGGATATGCAAAAATGAGAGGCTAAGATGGTAAGAGGGTAAGATGGAAGTCATCTGGCAAAAGCAGAGCTCACAAAAGGGCCAGCTGAGAAAGCTCTTGCTGCCTACAACTTCAACTGCACCCCTCAAAGCAGCAGCACACACGCTGCTCTCGGCACTTTCCTTCTCAGCTCTACGCACCATCCTAAGCCTTGCCTCTCCCACACTCAGGATCCAAAGACAACGGCACCAGGGACTGCTCACACACTAAAGGCACCAGGACAAAAGGCTCACCAGCTTGGCCTTTGCATTCCCGCTGACAGCTCCACAGCTTGAACCCAGAGAACTGCCTGCTGCCAACAGCCTTTCCAATCACTCTGAGCACCTCATGACAAGGAGTGTGGGGAATGAATCTCCAGCAGCCTCCTGCCCCAGGCTGTCCCCCGGGAGCAGCCCTGCTCCAGGCCGTGACTGCCACCTGCACAGCCAAAGGACCCAGAGCCGGTGTTACACAACCACGGCTGTGCCTGGCACAGAGACACCAGTGGCCACACAAGTGGCCATGGCACTGTCCACACACAGTCCCTGCTGCTGCTCCCCCAGCCGCTGGCACCAACTCCCAGCCACCCACTCCTAAAGCCACGGGGCCCACTGGGACACTGCGGGGGCTCGTGGAAGCCAGCGGCCATTGTGACACAGCGGGGCTGCACAGAGCCCACGGTGCTTTGTGACCCGTGGCTCCCAGGAGAGCCTTTGTGATGCTGGGGAACTACAAGGAAGCCTGGCTCCTCTGTGACACCACCACAGAAGCTCAGGGGAGCCCTGGAGACCGTGCTGATGCTATTGAACCTGATGCAACCCTGCCTCCTCTGTGACACCACAGAACCTCTGGGAGCCCTGGAGACCGTGGTGATGCTATGGAACCTGAGGCAACCCTGCCTCCTCTGTGACACCACAGAACCTCTGGGAGCCCTGGAGACCGTGCTGATGCTATGGAACCTGATGCAACCCTGCCTCCACTGTGACACCACAGAAGCTCAGGGAGCCCTGGAGACTGTGGTGATGCTATGGAACCTGATGCAACCCTGCCTCCACTGTGACACCACAGAACCTCTGGGAGCCCTGGAGACCGTGCTGATGCTATGGAACCTGATGCAACCCTGCCTCCACTGTGACACCACAGAAGCTCGGGGAGCTCTGCAGACCGTGGGGATGCTGGCGAAGCTGACGGAACCCTGGGCACCACAGTGACGCTATGGAACCTGGTGGAACCGAGGGGCCACAGTGACACTGTGGGGCCTTTTGGAAGCAACAGGACCCTGGTGGGAAGCCACGGGATGATTAATCCTGCACGAACCTGCTCCAGGTGGGCTCCTCTCTCCCGGCTTCCACAGGTGCTGCTAGGATCCCACTCCGGCACTGGCTTGGCACGGGCTCACGGCTTCCTTTGGCAATGGCTCTGCTCCAGGATGGCATGCTGCAGAGAATGCAGGTAGATTTTGTGCTCACTCCTGGCATGCAGCTGGACAATAAAGCCTGATCCAGCCCCCCCTCAGCATATGTCCGGCTCTGGCATTGGGGCGGGGCAACTTTGGGAGCAGCCCCAGCCCTGCTCCTGCTCCCGGCTGGGCACCCAGCTGCTGGGACACAGGTGTGTCCTGATGCCACCGTCTACTCCTTTGAGAAGGGGAGGACAGAGTGCATCAGGGAGTTTGGTGTGGCTTACATGCGGCAAGGAGAAGGTGCAGCCCCAAACTGGCTTTCACTTCTAGAACCTTTTGCTATTGCGGGAGCAGCTGCTGGAGCTTTTCAACCGAGCTGCAAGAGTGAAAAGTGTGATGGCATGTCTATCTGAGAAGGAAGGTTCGGTGCCGCAGCCTGTTGTGCACAATTTATATGCTGATAAGAGAAGGGGGTGCTTTTGCAACGTTTTCCTTCCTGACACTTCTGTCTCTGTGAGCTTTAGCTGCTTGGACTCAGGGATACCGAAGGTATGTGAAAGTGACTGGGATGCGAGAATCATGTTGCACAGGGAACAGGGAAGGTCAGCAAATGTTTCCTGTCCTGGCACATCTCTCAGTCTGAACTGCAGCTGCAGATGCTTCACTTCCGCCAAGGACTCTGCCACCTTGAGAGAAGGATGCGCTCTATGGAGTTGAGAAAGAAAGTGCGTCTCACTAGCTTCTTTCCTCTACTTCATAGACAGCAAAGGGGCTATGAAAGGCAGCACTGGCTTTTTGTTCTAGGACTTCTTCTTTACAAGCAGCTGCTGGATGTTTGGAAGGGGGTTTGGGATATGCAAAAATGAGAGGCTAAGATGGTAAGAGGGTAAGATGGAAGTCATCTGGCAAAAGCAGAGCTCACAAAAGGGCCAGCTGAGAAAGCTCTTGCTGCCTACAACTTCAACTGCACCCCTCAAAGCAGCAGCACACACGCTGCTCTCGGCACTTTCCTTCTCAGCTCTACGCACCATCCTAAGCCTTGCCTCTCCCACACTCAGGATCCAAAGACAACGGCACCAGGGACTGCTCACACACTAAAGGCACCAGGACAAAAGGCTCACCAGCTTGGCCTTTGCATTCCCGCTGACAGCTCCACAGCTTGAACCCAGAGAACTGCCTGCTGCCAACAGCCTTTCCAATCACTCTGAGCACCTCATGACAAGGAGTGTGGGGAATGAATCTCCAGCAGCCTCCTGCCCCAGGCTGTCCCTCGGGAGCAGCCCTGCTCCAGGCCGTGACTGCCACCTGCACAGCCAAAGGACCCAGAGCCGGTGTTACACACCACGGCTGTGCCTGGTACAGAGACACCAGTGGCCACACAAGTGGCCATGGCACTGTCCACACACAGTCCCTGCTGCTGCTCCCCCAGCCGCTGGCACCAACTCCCAGCCACCCACTCCTAAAGCCACGGGGCCCACTGGGACACTGCGGGGGCTCGTGGAAGCCAGCGGCCATTGTGACACAGCGGGGCTGCACAGAGCCCACGGTGCTTTGTGACCCGTGGCTCCCAGGAGAGCCTTTGTGATGCTGGGGAACTACTGGCTCCTCTGTGACACCACCACAGAAGCTCAGGGGAGCCCTGGAGACCGTGCTGATGCTATTGAACCTGATGCAACCCTGCCTCCTCTGTGACACCACAGAAGCTCTTGGAGCCCTGGAGACCGTGGTGATGCTATGGAACCTGATGCAACCCTGCCTCCTCTGTGACACCACAGAACCTCTGGGAGCCCTGGAGACCGTGCTGATGCTATGGAACCTGATGCAACCCTGCCTCCACTGTGACACCACAGAACCTCTGGGAGCCCTGGAGACTGTGGTGATGCTATGGAACCTGATGCAACCCTGCCTCCACTGTGACACCACAGAACCTCTGGGAGCCCTGGAGACCGTGCTGATGCTATGGAACCTGATGCAACCCTGCCTCCACTGTGACACCACAGAAGCTCGGGGACCTCTGCAGACCGTGGGGATGCTGGCGAAGCTGACGGAACCCTGGGCACCACAGTGACGCTATGGAACCTGGTGGAACCGAGGGGCCACAGTGACACTGTGGGGCTTTTTGGAAGCAACAGGACCCTGGTGGGAAGCCACGGGATGATTAATCCTGCATGAACCTGCTCCAGGTGGGCTCCTCTCTCCCGGCTTCCACAGGTGCTGCTAGGATCCCACTCCGGCACTGGCTTGGCACGGGCTCACGGCTTCCTTTGGCAATGGCTCTGCTCCAGGATGGCATGCTGCAGAGAATGCAGGTAGATTTTGTGCTCACTCCTGGCATGCAGCTGGACAATAAAGCCTGATCCAGCCCTCCCTCAGCATATGTCCGGCTCTGGCATTGGGGCGGGGCAACTTTGGGAGCAGCCCCAGCCCTGCTCCTGCTCCCGGCTGGGCACCCAGCTGCTGGGACACAGGTGTGTCCTGATGCCACCGTCTACTCCTTTGAGAAGGGGAGGACAGAGTGCATCAGGGAGTTTGGTGTGGCTTACATGCGGCAAGGAGAAGGTGCAGCCCCAAACTGGCTTTCACTTCTAGAACCTTTTGCTATTGCGGGAGCAGCTGCTGGAGCTTTTCAACCGAGCTGCAAGAGTGAAAAGTGTGATGGCATGTCTATCTGAGAAGGAAGGTTCGGTGCCGCAGCCTGTTGTGCACAATTTATATGCTGATAAGAGAAGGGGGTGCTTTTGGAACGTTTTCCTTCCTGACACTTCTGTCTCTGTGAGCTTTAGCTGCTTGGACTCAGGGATACCGAAGGTATGTGAAAGTGACTGGGATGCGAGAATCATGTTGCACAGGGAACAGGGAAGGTCAGCAAATTTTTCCTGTCCTGGCACATCTCTCAGTCTGAACTGCAGCTGCAGATGCTTCACTTCCGCCAAGGACTCTGCCACCTTGAGAGAAGGATGCGCTCTATGGAGTTGAGAAAGAAAGTGCGTCTCACTAGCTTCTTTCCTCTACTTCATAGACAGCAAAGGGGCTATGAAAGGCAGCACTGGCTTTTTGTTCTAGGACTTCTTCTTTACAAGCAGCTGCTGGATGTTTGGAAGGGGGTTTGGGATATGCAAAAATGAGAGGCTAAGATGGTAAGAGGGTAAGATGGAAGTCATCTGGCAAAAGCAGAGCTCACAAAAGGGCCAGCTGAGAAAGCTCTTGCTGCCTACAACTTCAACTGCACCCCTCAAAGCAGCAGCACACACGCTGCTCTCGGCACTTTCCTTCTCAGCTCTACGCACCATCCTAAGCCTTGCCTCTCCCACACTCAGGATCCAAAGACAACGGCACCAGGGACTGCTCACACACTAAAGGCACCAGGACAAAAGGCTCACCAGCTTGGCCTTTGCATTCCCGCTGACAGCTCCACAGCTTGAACCCAGAGAACTGCCTGCTGCCAACAGCCTTTCCAATCACTCTGAGCACCTCATGACAAGGAGTGTGGGGAATGAATCTCCAGCAGCCTCCTGCCCCAGGCTGTCCCCCGGGAGCAGCCCTGCTCCAGGCCGTGACTGCCACCTGCACAGCCAAAGGACCCAGAGCCGGTGTTACACACCACGGCTGTGCCTGGCACAGAGACACCAGTGGCCACACAAGTGGCCATGGCACTGTCCACACACAGTCCCTGCTGCTGCTCCCCCAGCCGCTGGCACCAACTCCCAGCCACCCACTCCTAAAGCTACGGGGCCCACTGGGACACTGCGGGGGCTCGTGGAAGCCAGCGGCCATTGTGACACAGCGGGGCTGCACAGAGCCCACGGTGCTTTGTGACCCGTGGCTCCCAGGAGAGCCTTTGTGATGCTGGGGAACTACAAGGAAGCCTGGCTCCTCTGTGACACCACCACAGAAGCTCAGGGGAGCCCTGGAGACCGTGGTGATGCTATGGAACCTGATGCAACCCTGCCTCCACTGTGACACCACAGAAGCTCAGGGAGCCCTGGAGACTGTGGTGATGCTATGGAACCTGATGCAACCCTGCCTCCACTGTGACACCACAGAACCTCTGGGAGCCCTGGAGACCGTGCTGATGCTATGGAACCTGATGCAACCCTGCCTCCACTGTGACACCACAGAAGCTCGGGGACCTCTGCAGACCGTGGGGATGCTGGCGAAGCTGACGGAACCCTGGGCACCACAGTGACGCTATGGAACCTGGTGGAACCGAGGGGCCACAGTGACACTGTGGGGCCTTTTGGAAGCAACAGGACCCTGGTGGGAAGCCACGGGATGATTAATCCTGCACGAACCTGCTCCAGGTGGGCTCCTCTCTCCCGGCTTCCACAGGTGCTGCTAGGATCCCACTCCGGCACTGGCTTGGCACGGGCTCACGGCTTCCTTTGGCAATGGCTCTGCTCCAGGATGGCATGCTGCAGAGAATGCAGGTAGATTTTGTGCTCACTCCTGGCATGCAGCTGGACAATAAAGCCTGATCCAGCCCCCCCTCAGCATATGTCCGGCTCTGGCATTGGGGCGGGGCAACTTTGGGAGCAGCCCCAGCCCTGCTCCTGCTCCCGGCTGGGCACCCAGCTGCTGGGACACAGGTGTGTCCTGATGCCACCGTCTACTCCTTTGAGAAGGGGAGGACAGAGTGCATCAGGGAGTTTGGTGTGGCTTACATGCGGCAAGGAGAAGGTGCAGCCCCAAACTGGCTTTCACTTCTAGAACCTTTTGCTATTGCGGGAGCAGCTGCTGGAGCTTTTCAACCGAGCTGCAAGAGTGAAAAGTGTGATGGCATGTCTATCTGAGAAGGAAGGTTCGGTGCCGCAGCCTGTTGTGCACAATTTATATGCTGATAAGAGAAGGGGGTGCTTTTGGAACGTTTTCCTTCCTGACACTTCTGTCTCTGTGAGCTTTAGCTGCTTGGACTCAGGGATACCGAAGGTATGTGAAAGTGACTGGGATGCGAGAATCATGTTGCACA
The DNA here is from genome assembly GCF_041296385.1 of Aphelocoma coerulescens. Classification (NCBI taxonomy): domain Eukaryota; kingdom Metazoa; phylum Chordata; class Aves; order Passeriformes; family Corvidae; genus Aphelocoma; species Aphelocoma coerulescens. Next base: position 147,650 of record NW_027183561.1, on the reverse strand, counting down.
GGGAACAGGGAAGGTCAGCAAATGTTTCCTGTCCTGGCACATCTCTCAGTCTGAACTGCAGCTGCAGATGCTTCACTTCCGCCAAGGACTCTGCCACCTTGAGAGAAGGATGCGCTCTATGGAGTTGAGAAAGAAAGTGCGTCTCACTAGCTTCTTTCCTCTACTTCATAGACAGCAAAGGGGCTATGAAAGGCAGCACTGGCTTTTTGTTCTAGGACTTCTTCTTTACAAGCAGCTGCTGGATGTTTGGAAGGGGGTTTGGGATATGCAAAAATGAGAGGCTAAGATGGTAAGAGGGTAAGATGGAAGTCATCTGGCAAAAGCAGAGCTCACAAAAGGGCCAGCTGAGAAAGCTCTTGCTGCCTACAACTTCAACTGCACCCCTCAAAGCAGCAGCACACACGCTGCTCTCGGCACTTTCCTTCTCAGCTCTACGCACCATCCTAAGCCTTGCCTCTCCCACACTCAGGATCCAAAGACAACGGCACCAGGGACTGCTCACACACTAAAGGCACCAGGACAAAAGGCTCACCAGCTTGGCCTTTGCATTCCCGCTGACAGCTCCACAGCTTGAACCCAGAGAACTGCCTGCTGCCAACAGCCTTTCCAATCACTCTGAGCACCTCATGACAAGGAGTGTGGGGAATGAATCTCCAGCAGCCTCCTGCCCCAGGCTGTCCCCCGGGAGCAGCCCTGCTCCAGGCCGTGACTGCCACCTGCACAGCCAAAGGACCCAGAGCCGGTGTTACACACCACGGCTGTGCCTGGCACAGAGACACCAGTGGCCACACAAGTGGCCATGGCACTGTCCACACACAGTCCCTGCTGCTGCTCCCCCAGCCGCTGGCACCAACTCCCAGCCACCCACTCCTAAAGCCACGGGGCCCACTGGGACACTGCGGGGGCTCGTGGAAGCCAGCGGCCATTGTGACACAGCGGGGCTGCACAGAGCCCACGGTGCTTTGTGACCCGTGGCTCCCAGGAGAGCCTTTGTGATGCTGGGGAACTACAAGGAAGCCTGCCTCCTCTGTGACACCACCACAGAAGCTCAGGGGAGCCCTGGAGACCGTGCTGATGCTATTGAACCTGATGCAACCCTGCCTCCTCTGTGACACCACAGAAGCTCTTGGAGCCCTGGAGACCGTGGTGATGCTATGGAACCTGATGCAACCCTGCCTCCTCTGTGACACCACAGAACCTCTGGGAGCCCTGGAGACCGTGCTGATGCTATGGAACCTGATGCAACCCTGCCTCCACTGTGACACCACAGAAGCTCAGGGAGCCCTGGAGACTGTGGTGATGCTATGGAACCTGATGCAACCCTGCCTCCACTGTGACACCACAGAACCTCTGGGAGCCCTGGAGACCGTGCTGATGCTATGGAACCTGATGCAACCCTGCCTCCACTGTGACACCACAGAAGCTCGGGGAGCTCTGCAGACCGTGGGGATGCTGGCGAAGCTGACGGAACCCTGGGCACCACAGTGACGCTATGGAACCTGGTGGAACCGAGGGGCCACAGTGACACTGTGGGGCCTTTTGGAAGCAACAGGACCCTGGTGGGAAGCCACGGGATGATTAATCCTGCACGAACCTGCTCCAGGTGGGCTCCTCTCTCCCGGCTTCCACAGGTGCTGCTAGGATCCCACTCCGGCACTGGCTTGGCACGGGCTCACGGCTTCCTTTGGCAATGGCTCTGCTCCAGGATGGCATGCTGCAGAGAATGCAGGTAGATTTTGTGCTCACTCCTGGCATGCAGCTGGACAATAAAGCCTGATCCAGCCCCCCCTCAGCATATGTCCGGCTCTGGCATTGGGGCGGGGCAACTTTGGGAGCAGCCCCAGCCCTGCTCCTGCTCCCGGCTGGGCACCCAGCTGCTGGGACACAGGTGTGTCCTGATGCCACCGTCTACTCCTTTGAGAAGGGGAGGACAGAGTGCATCAGGGAGTTTGGTGTGGCTTACATGCGGCAAGGAGAAGGTGCAGCCCCAAACTGGCTTTCACTTCTAGAACCTTTTGCTATTGCGGGAGCAGCTGCTGGAGCTTTTCAACCGAGCTGCAAGAGTGAAAAGTGTGATGGCATGTCTATCTGAGAAGGAAGGTTCGGTGCCGCAGCCTGTTGTGCACAATTTATATGCTGATAAGAGAAGGGGGTGCTTTTGCAACGTTTTCCTTCCTGACACTTCTGTCTCTGTGAGCTTTAGCTGCTTGGACTCAGGGATACCGAAGGTATGTGAAAGTGACTGGGATGCGAGAATCATGTTGCACAGGGAACAGGGAAGGTCAGCAAATGTTTCCTGTCCTGGCACATCTCTCAGTCTGAACTGCAGCTGCAGATGCTTCACTTCCGCCAAGGACTCTGCCACCTTGAGAGAAGGATGCGCTCTATGGAGTTGAGAAAGAAAGTGCGTCTCACTAGCTTCTTTCCTCTACTTCATAGACAGCAAAGGGGCTATGAAAGGCAGCACTGGCTTTTTGTTCTAGGACTTCTTCTTTACAAGCAGCTGCTGGATGTTTGGAAGGGGGTTTGGGATATGCAAAAATGAGAGGCTAAGATGGTAAGAGGGTAAGATGGAAGTCATCTGGCAAAAGCAGAGCTCACAAAAGGGCCAGCTGAGAAAGCTCTTGCTGCCTACAACTTCAACTGCACCCCTCAAAGCAGCAGCACACACGCTGCTCTCGGCACTTTCCTTCTCAGCTCTACGCACCATCCTAAGCCTTGCCTCTCCCACACTCAGGATCCAAAGACAACGGCACCAGGGACTGCTCACACACTAAAGGCACCAGGACAAAAGGCTCACCAGCTTGGCCTTTGCATTCCCGCTGACAGCTCCACAGCTTGAACCCAGAGAACTGCCTGCTGCCAACAGCCTTTCCAATCACTCTGAGCACCTCATGACAAGGAGTGTGGGGAATGAATCTCCAGCAGCCTCCTGCCCCAGGCTGTCCCCCGGGAGCAGCCCTGCTCCAGGCCGTGACTGCCACCTGCACAGCCAAAGGACCCAGAGCCGGTGTTACACACCACGGCTGTGCCTGGCACAGAGACACCAGTGGCCACACAAGTGGCCATGGCACTGTCCACACACAGTCCCTGCTGCTGCTCCCCCAGCCGCTGGCACCAACTCCCAGCCACCCACTCCTAAAGCTACGGGGCCCACTGGGACACTGCGGGGGCTCGTGGAAGCCAGCGGCCATTGTGACACAGCGGGGCTGCACAGAGCCCACGGTGCTTTGTGACCCGTGGCTCCCAGGAGAGCCTTTGTGATGCTGGGGAACTACAAGGAAGCCTGGCTCCTCTGTGACACCACCACAGAAGCTCAGGGGAGCCCTGGAGACCGTGGTGATGCTATGGAACCTGATGCAACCCTGCCTCCACTGTGACACCACAGAAGCTCAGGGAGCCCTGGAGACTGTGGTGATGCTATGGAACCTGATGCAACCCTGCCTCCACTGTGACACCACAGAACCTCTGGGAGCCCTGGAGACCGTGCTGATGCTATGGAACCTGATGCAACCCTGCCTCCACTGTGACACCACAGAAGCTCGGGGACCTCTGCAGACCGTGGGGATGCTGGCGAAGCTGACGGAACCCTGGGCACCACAGTGACGCTATGGAACCTGGTGGAACCGAGGGGCCACAGTGACACTGTGGGGCCTTTTGGAAGCAACAGGACCCTGGTGGGAAGCCACGGGATGATTAATCCTGCACGAACCTGCTCCAGGTGGGCTCCTCTCTCCCGGCTTCCACAGGTGCTGCTAGGATCCCACTCCGGCACTGGCTTGGCACGGGCTCACGGCTTCCTTTGGCAATGGCTCTGCTCCAGGATGGCATGCTGCAGAGAATGCAGGTAGATTTTGTGCTCACTCCTGGCATGCAGCTGGACAATAAAGCCTGATCCAGCCCCCCCTCAGCATATGTCCGGCTCTGGCATTGGGGCGGGGCAACTTTGGGAGCAGCCCCAGCCCTGCTCCTGCTCCCGGCTGGGCACCCAGCTGCTGGGACACAGGTGTGTCCTGATGCCACCGTCTACTCCTTTGAGAAGGGGAGGACAGAGTGCATCAGGGAGTTTGGTGTGGCTTACATGCGGCAAGGAGAAGGTGCAGCCCCAAACTGGCTTTCACTTCTAGAACCTTTTGCTATTGCGGGAGCAGCTGCTGGAGCTTTTCAACCGAGCTGCAAGAGTGAAAAGTGTGATGGCATGTCTATCTGAGAAGGAAGGTTCGGTGCCGCAGCCTGTTGTGCACAATTTATATGCTGATAAGAGAAGGGGGTGCTTTTGCAACGTTTTCCTTCCTGACACTTCTGTCTCTGTGAGCTTTAGCTGCTTGGACTCAGGGATACCGAAGGTATGTGAAAGTGACTGGGATGCGAGAATCATGTTGCACAGGGAACAGGGAAGGTCAGCAAATGTTTCCTGTCCTGGCACATCTCTCAGTCTGAACTGCAGCTGCAGATGCTTCACTTCCGCCAAGGACTCTGCCACCTTGAGAGAAGGATGCGCTCTATGGAGTTGAGAAAGAAAGTGCGTCTCACTAGCTTCTTTCCTCTACTTCATAGACAGCAAAGGGGCTATGAAAGGCAGCACTGGCTTTTTGTTCTAGGACTTCTTCTTTACAAGCAGCTGCTGGATGTTTGGAAGGGGGTTTGGGATATGCAAAAATGAGAGGCTAAGATGGTAAGAGGGTAAGATGGAAGTCATCTGGCAAAAGCAGAGCTCACAAAAGGGCCAGCTGAGAAAGCTCTTGCTGCCTACAACTTCAACTGCACCCCTCAAAGCAGCAGCACACACGCTGCTCTCGGCACTTTCCTTCTCAGCTCTACGCACCATCCTAAGCCTTGCCTCTCCCACACTCAGGATCCAAAGACAACGGCACCAGGGACTGCTCACACACTAAAGGCACCAGGACAAAAGGCTCACCAGCTTGGCCTTTGCATTCCCGCTGACAGCTCCACAGCTTGAACCCAGAGAACTGCCTGCTGCCAACAGCCTTTCCAATCACTCTGAGCACCTCATGACAAGGAGTGTGGGGAATGAATCTCCAGCAGCCTCCTGCCCCAGGCTGTCCCCCGGGAGCAGCCCTGCTCCAGGCCGTGACTGCCACCTGCACAGCCAAAGGACCCAGAGCCGGTGTTACACACCACGGCTGTGCCTGGCACAGAGACACCAGTGGCCACACAAGTGGCCATGGCACTGTCCACACACAGTCCCTGCTGCTGCTCCCCCAGCCGCTGGCACCAACTCCCAGCCACCCACTCCTAAAGCCACGGGGCCCACTGGGACACTGCGGGGGCTCGTGGAAGCCAGCGGCCATTGTGACACAGCGGGGCTGCACAGAGCCCACGGTGCTTTGTGACCCGTGGCTCCCAGGAGAGCCTTTGTGATGCTGGGGAACTACAAGGAAGCCTGCCTCCTCTGTGACACCACCACAGAAGCTCAGGGGAGCCCTGGAGACCGTGCTGATGCTATTGAACCTGATGCAACCCTGCCTCCTCTGTGACACCACAGAAGCTCTTGGAGCCCTGGAGACCGTGGTGATGCTATGGAACCTGATGCAACCCTGCCTCCTCTGTGACACCACAGAACCTCTGGGAGCCCTGGAGACCGTGCTGATGCTATGGAACCTGATGCAACCCTGCCTCCACTGTGACACCACAGAAGCTCAGGGAGCCCTGGAGACTGTGGTGATGCTATGGAACCTGATGCAACCCTGCCTCCACTGTGACACCACAGAACCTCTGGGAGCCCTGGAGACCGTGCTGATGCTATGGAACCTGATGCAACCCTGCCTCCACTGTGACACCACAGAAGCTCGGGGAGCTCTGCAGACCGTGGGGATGCTGGCGAAGCTGACGGAACCCTGGGCACCACAGTGACGCTATGGAACCTGGTGGAACCGAGGGGCCACAGTGACACTGTGGGGCCTTTTGGAAGCAACAGGACCCTGGTGGGAAGCCACGGGATGATTAATCCTGCACGAACCTGCTCCAGGTGGGCTCCTCTCTCCCGGCTTCCACAGGTGCTGCTAGGATCCCACTCCGGCACTGGCTTGGCACGGGCTCACGGCTTCCTTTGGCAATGGCTCTGCTCCAGGATGGCATGCTGCAGAGAATGCAGGTAGATTTTGTGCTCACTCCTGGCATGCAGCTGGACAATAAAGCCTGATCCAGCCCCCCCTCAGCATATGTCCGGCTCTGGCATTGGGGCGGGGCAACTTTGGGAGCAGCCCCAGCCCTGCTCCTGCTCCCGGCTGGGCACCCAGCTGCTGGGACACAGGTGTGTCCTGATGCCACCGTCTACTCCTTTGAGAAGGGGAGGACAGAGTGCATCAGGGAGTTTGGTGTGGCTTACATGCGGCAAGGAGAAGGTGCAGCCCCAAACTGGCTTTCACTTCTAGAACCTTTTGCTATTGCGGGAGCAGCTGCTGGAGCTTTTCAACCGAGCTGCAAGAGTGAAAAGTGTGATGGCATGTCTATCTGAGAAGGAAGGTTCGGTGCCGCAGCCTGTTGTGCACAATTTATATGCTGATAAGAGAAGGGGGTGCTTTTGCAACGTTTTCCTTCCTGACACTTCTGTCTCTGTGAGCTTTAGCTGCTTGGACTCAGGGATACCGAAGGTATGTGAAAGTGACTGGGATGCGAGAATCATGTTGCACAGGGAACAGGGAAGGTCAGCAAATGTTTCCTGTCCTGGCACATCTCTCAGTCTGAACTGCAGCTGCAGATGCTTCACTTCCGCCAAGGACTCTGCCACCTTGAGAGAAGGATGCGCTCTATGGAGTTGAGAAAGAAAGTGCGTCTCACTAGCTTCTTTCCTCTACTTCATAGACAGCAAAGGGGCTATGAAAGGCAGCACTGGCTTTTTGTTCTAGGACTTCTTCTTTACAAGCAGCTGCTGGATGTTTGGAAGGGGGTTTGGGATATGCAAAAATGAGAGGCTAAGATGGTAAGAGGGTAAGATGGAAGTCATCTGGCAAAAGCAGAGCTCACAAAAGGGCCAGCTGAGAAAGCTCTTGCTGCCTACAACTTCAACTGCACCCCTCAAAGCAGCAGCACACACGCTGCTCTCGGCACTTTCCTTCTCAGCTCTACGCACCATCCTAAGCCTTGCCTCTCCCACACTCAGGATCCAAAGACAACGGCACCAGGGACTGCTCACACACTAAAGGCACCAGGACAAAAGGCTCACCAGCTTGGCCTTTGCATTCCCGCTGACAGCTCCACAGCTTGAACCCAGAGAACTGCCTGCTGCCAACAGCCTTTCCAATCACTCTGAGCACCTCATGACAAGGAGTGTGGGGAATGAATCTCCAGCAGCCTCCTGCCCCAGGCTGTCCCCCGGGAGCAGCCCTGCTCCAGGCCGTGACTGCCACCTGCACAGCCAAAGGACCCAGAGCCGGTGTTACACACCACGGCTGTGCCTGGCACAGAGACACCAGTGGCCACACAAGTGGCCATGGCACTGTCCACACACAGTCCCTGCTGCTGCTCCCCCAGCCGCTGGCACCAACTCCCAGCCACCCACTCCTAAAGCCACGGGGCCCACTGGGACACTGCGGGGGCTCGTGGAAGCCAGCGGCCATTGTGACACAGCGGGGCTGCACAGAGCCCACGGTGCTTTGTGACCCGTGGCTCCCAGGAGAGCCTTTGTGATGCTGGGGAACTACTGGCTCCTCTGTGACACCACCACAGAAGCTCAGGGGAGCCCTGGAGACCGTGCTGATGCTATTGAACCTGATGCAACCCTGCCTCCTCTGTGACACCACAGAAGCTCTTGGAGCCCTGGAGACCGTGGTGATGCTATGGAACCTGATGCAACCCTGCCTCCTCTGTGACACCACAGAACCTCTGGGAGCCCTGGAGACCGTGCTGATGCTATGGAACCTGATGCAACCCTGCCTCCACTGTGACACCACAGAAGCTCAGGGAGCCCTGGAGACTGTGGTGATGCTATGGAACCTGATGCAACCCTGCCTCCACTGTGACACCACAGAACCTCTGGGAGCCCTGGAGACCGTGCTGATGCTATGGAACCTGATGCAACCCTGCCTCCACTGTGACACCACAGAAGCTCGGGGACCTCTGCAGACCGTGGGGATGCTGGCGAAGCTGACGGAACCCTGGGCACCACAGTGACGCTATGGAACCTGGTGGAACCGAGGGGCCACAGTGACACTGTGGGGCTTTTTGGAAGCAACAGGACCCTGGTGGGAAGCCACGGGATGATTAATCCTGCATGAACCTGCTCCAGGTGGGCTCCTCTCTCCCGGCTTCCACAGGTGCTGCTAGGATCCCACTCCGGCACTGGCTTGGCACGGGCTCACGGCTTCCTTTGGCAATGGCTCTGCTCCAGGATGGCATGCTGCAGAGAATGCAGGTAGATTTTGTGCTCACTCCTGGCATGCAGCTGGACAATAAAGCCTGATCCAGCCCTCCCTCAGCATATGTCCGGCTCTGGCATTGGGGCGGGGCAACTTTGGGAGCAGCCCCAGCCCTGCTCCTGCTCCCGGCTGGGCACCCAGCTGCTGGGACACAGGTGTGTCCTGATGCCACCGTCTACTCCTTTGAGAAGGGGAGGACAGAGTGCATCAGGGAGTTTGGTGTGGCTTACATGCGGCAAGGAGAAGGTGCAGCCCCAAACTGGCTTTCACTTCTAGAACCTTTTGCTATTGCGGGAGCAGCTGCTGGAGCTTTTCAACCGAGCTGCAAGAGTGAAAAGTGTGATGGCATGTCTATCTGAGAAGGAAGGTTCGGTGCCGCAGCCTGTTGTGCACAATTTATATGCTGATAAGAGAAGGGGGTGCTTTTGGAACGTTTTCCTTCCTGACACTTCTGTCTCTGTGAGCTTTAGCTGCTTGGACTCAGGGATACCGAAGGTATGTGAAAGTGACTGGGATGCGAGAATCATGTTGCACAGGGAACAGGGAAGGTCAGCAAATGTTTCCTGTCCTGGCACATCTCTCAGTCTGAACTGCAGCTGCAGATGCTTCACTTCCGCCAAGGACTCTGCCACCTTGAGAGAAGGATGCGCTCTATGGAGTTGAGAAAGAAAGTGCGTCTCACTAGCTTCTTTCCTCTACTTCATAGACAGCAAAGGGGCTATGAAAGGCAGCACTGGCTTTTTGTTCTAGGACTTCTTCTTTACAAGCAGCTGCTGGATGTTTGGAAGGGGGTTTGGGATATGCAAAAATGAGAGGCTAAGATGGTAAGAGGGTAAGATGGAAGTCATCTGGCAAAAGCAGAGCTCACAAAAGGGCCAGCTGAGAAAGCTCTTGCTGCCTACAACTTCAACTGCACCCCTCAAAGCAGCAGCACACACGCTGCTCTCGGCACTTTCCTTCTCAGCTCTACGCACCATCCTAAGCCTTGCCTCTCCCACACTCAGGATCCAAAGACAACGGCACCAGGGACTGCTCACACACTAAAGGCACCAGGACAAAAGGCTCACCAGCTTGGCCTTTGCATTCCCGCTGACAGCTCCACAGCTTGAACCCAGAGAACTGCCTGCTGCCAACAGCCTTTCCAATCACTCTGAGCACCTCATGACAAGGAGTGTGGGGAATGAATCTCCAGCAGCCTCCTGCCCCAGGCTGTCCCCCGGGAGCAGCCCTGCTCCAGGCCGTGACTGCCACCTGCACAGCCAAAGGACCCAGAGCCGGTGTTACACACCACGGCTGTGCCTGGCACAGAGACACCAGTGGCCACACAAGTGGCCATGGCACTGTCCACACACAGTCCCTGCTGCTGCTCCCCCAGCCGCTGGCACCAACTCCCAGCCACCCACTCCTAAAGCTACGGGGCCCACTGGGACACTGCGGGGGCTCGTGGAAGCCAGCGGCCATTGTGACACAGCGGGGCTGCACAGAGCCCACGGTGCTTTGTGACCCGTGGCTCCCAGGAGAGCCTTTGTGATGCTGGGGAACTACAAGGAAGCCTGGCTCCTCTGTGACACCACCACAGAAGCTCAGGGGAGCCCTGGAGACCGTGGTGATGCTATGGAACCTGATGCAACCCTGCCTCCACTGTGACACCACAGAAGCTCAGGGAGCCCTGGAGACTGTGGTGATGCTATGGAACCTGATGCAACCCTGCCTCCACTGTGACACCACAGAACCTCTGGGAGCCCTGGAGACCGTGCTGATGCTATGGAACCTGATGCAACCCTGCCTCCACTGTGACACCACAGAAGCTCGGGGACCTCTGCAGACCGTGGGGATGCTGGCGAAGCTGACGGAACCCTGGGCACCACAGTGACGCTATGGAACCTGGTGGAACCGAGGGGCCACAGTGACACTGTGGGGCCTTTTGGAAGCAACAGGACCCTGGTGGGAAGCCACGGGATGATTAATCCTGCACGAACCTGCTCCAGGTGGGCTCCTCTCTCCCGGCTTCCACAGGTGCTGCTAGGATCCCACTCCGGCACTGGCTTGGCACGGGCTCACGGCTTCCTTTGGCAATGGCTCTGCTCCAGGATGGCATGCTGCAGAGAATGCAGGTAGATTTTGTGCTCACTCCTGGCATGCAGCTGGACAATAAAGCCTGATCCAGCCCCCCCTCAGCATATGTCCGGCTCTGGCATTGGGGCGGGGCAACTTTGGGAGCAGCCCCAGCCCTGCTCCTGCTCCCGGCTGGGCACCCAGCTGCTGGGACACAGGTGTGTCCTGATGCCACCGTCTACTCCTTTGAGAAGGGGAGGACAGAGTGCATCAGGGAGTTTGGTGTGGCTTACATGCGGCAAGGAGAAGGTGCAGCCCCAAACTGGCTTTCACTTCTAGAACCTTTTGCTATTGCGGGAGCAGCTGCTGGAGCTTTTCAACCGAGCTGCAAGAGTGAAAAGTGTGATGGCATGTCTATCTGAGAAGGAAGGTTCGGTGCCGCAGCCTGTTGTGCACAATTTATATGCTGATAAGAGAAGGGGGTGCTTTTGGAACGTTTTCCTTCCTGACACTTCTGTCTCTGTGAGCTTTAGCTGCTTGGACTCAGGGATACCGAAGGTATGTGAAAGTGACTGGGATGCGAGAATCATGTTGCACAGGGAACAGGGAAGGTCAGCAAATGTTTCCTGTCCTGGCACATCTCTCAGTCTGAACTGCAGCTGCAGATGCTTCACTTCCGCCAAGGACTCTGCCACCTTGAGAGAAGGATGCGCTCTATGGAGTTGAGAAAGAAAGTGCGTCTCACTAGCTTCTTTCCTCTACTTCATAGACAGCAAAGGGGCTATGAAAGGCAGCACTGGCTTTTTGTTCTAGGACTTCTTCTTTACAAGCAGCTGCTGGATGTTTGGAAGGGGGTTTGGGATATGCAAAAATGAGAGGCTAAGATGGTAAGAGGGTAAGATGGAAGTCATCTGGCAAAAGCAGAGCTCACAAAAGGGCCAGCTGAGAAAGCTCTTGCTGCCTACAACTTCAACTGCACCCCTCAAAGCAGCAGCACACACGCTGCTCTCGGCACTTTCCTTCTCAGCTCTACGCACCATCCTAAGCCTTGCCTCTCCCACACTCAGGATCCAAAGACAACGGCACCAGGGACTGCTCACACACTAAAGGCACCAGGACAAAAGGCTCACCAGCTTGGCCTTTGCATTCCCGCTGACAGCTCCACAGCTTGAACCCAGAGAACTGCCTGCTGCCAACAGCCTTTCCAATCACTCTGAGCACCTCATGACAAGGAGTGTGGGGAATGAATCTCCAGCAGCCTCCTGCCCCAGGCTGTCCCCCGGGAGCAGCCCTGCTCCAGGCCGTGACTGCCACCTGCACAGCCAAAGGACCCAGAGCCGGTGTTACACACCACGGCTGTGCCTGGCACAGAGACACCAGTGGCCACACAAGTGGCCATGGCACTGTCCACACACAGTCCCTGCTGCTGCTCCCCCAGCCGCTGGCACCAACTCCCAGCCACCCACTCCTAAAGCCACGGGGCCCACTGGGACACTGCGGGGGCTCGTGGAAGCCAGCGGCCATTGTGACACAGCGGGGCTGCACAGAGCCCACGGTGCTTTGTGACCCGTGGCTCCCAGGAGAGCCTTTGTGATGCTGGGGAACTACAAGGAAGCCTGCCTCCTCTGTGACACCACCACAGAAGCTCAGGGGAGCCCTGGAGACCGTGCTGATGCTATTGAACCTGATGCAACCCTGCCTCCTCTGTGACACCACAGAAGCTCTTGGAGCCCTGGAGACCGTGGTGATGCTATGGAACCTGATGCAACCCTGCCTCCTCTGTGACACCACAGAACCTCTGGGAGCCCTGGAGACCGTGCTGATGCTATGGAACCTGATGCAACCCTGCCTCCACTGTGACACCACAGAAGCTCAGGGAGCCCTGGAGACTGTGGTGATGCTATGGAACCTGATGCAACCCTGCCTCCACTGTGACACCACAGAACCTCTGGGAGCCCTGGAGACCGTGCTGATGCTATGGAACCTGATGCAACCCTGCCTCCACTGTGACACCACAGAAGCTCGGGGAGCTCTGCAGACCGTGGGGATGCTGGCGAAGCTGACGGAACCCTGGGCACCACAGTGACGCTATGGAACCTGGTGGAACCGAGGGGCCACAGTGACACTGTGGGGCCTTTTGGAAGCAACAGGACCCTGGTGGGAAGCCACGGGATGATTAATCCTGCACGAACCTGCTCCAGGTGGGCTCCTCTCTCCCGGCTTCCACAGGTGCTGCTAGGATCCCACTCCGGCACTGGCTTGGCACGGGCTCACGGCTTCCTTTGGCAATGGCTCTGCTCCAGGATGGCATGCTGCAGAGAATGCAGGTAGATTTTGTGCTCACTCCTGGCATGCAGCTGGACAATAAAGCCTGATCCAGCCCCCCCTCAGCATATGTCCGGCTCTGGCATTGGGGCGGGGCAACTTTGGGAGCAGCCCCAGCCCTGCTCCTGCTCCCGGCTGGGCACCCAGCTGCTGGGACACAGGTGTGTCCTGATGCCACCGTCTACTCCTTTGAGAAGGGGAGGACAGAGTGCATCAGGGAGTTTGGTGTGGCTTACATGCGGCAAGGAGAAGGTGCAGCCCCAAACTGGCTTTCACTTCTAGAACCTTTTGCTATTGCGGGAGCAGCTGCTGGAGCTTTTCAACCGAGCTGCAAGAGTGAAAAGTGTGATGGCATGTCTATCTGAGAAGGAAGGTTCGGTGCCGCAGCCTGTTGTGCACAATTTATATGCTGATAAGAGAAGGGGGTGCTTTTGCAACGTTTTCCTTCCTGACACTTCTGTCTCTGTGAGCTTTAGCTGCTTGGACTCAGGGATACCGAAGGTATGTGAAAGTGACTGGGATGCGAGAATCATGTTGCACAGGGAACAGGGAAGGTCAGCAAATGTTTCCTGTCCTGGCACATCTCTCAGTCTGAACTGCAGCTGCAGATGCTTCACTTCCGCCAAGGACTCTGCCACCTTGAGAGAAGGATGCGCTCTATGGAGTTGAGAAAGAAAGTGCGTCTCACTAGCTTCTTTCCTCTACTTCATAGACAGCAAAGGGGCTATGAAAGGCAGCACTGGCTTTTTGTTCTAGGACTTCTTCTTTACAAGCAGCTGCTGGATGTTTGGAAGGGGGTTTGGGATATGCAAAAATGAGAGGCTAAGATGGTAAGAGGGTAAGATGGAAGTCATCTGGCAAAAGCAGAGCTCACAAAAGGGCCAGCTGAGAAAGCTCTTGCTGCCTACAACTTCAACTGCACCCCTCAAAGCAGCAGCACACACGCTGCTCTCGGCACTTTCCTTCTCAGCTCTACGCACCATCCTAAGCCTTGCCTCTCCCACACTCAGGATCCAAAGACAACGGCACCAGGGACTGCTCACACACTAAAGGCACCAGGACAAAAGGCTCACCAGCTTGGCCTTTGCATTCCCGCTGACAGCTCCACAGCTTGAACCCAGAGAACTGCCTGCTGCCAACAGCCTTTCCAATCACTCTGAGCACCTCATGACAAGGAGTGTGGGGAATGAATCTCCAGCAGCCTCCTGCCCCAGGCTGTCCCCCGGGAGCAGCCCTGCTCCAGGCCGTGACTGCCACCTGCACAGCCAAAGGACCCAGAGCCGGTGTTACACACCACGGCTGTGCCTGGCACAGAGACACCAGTGGCCACACAAGTGGCCATGGCACTGTCCACACACAGTCCCTGCTGCTGCTCCCCCAGCCGCTGGCACCAACTCCCAGCCACCCACTCCTAAAGCTACGGGGCCCACTGGGACACTGCGGGGGCTCGTGGAAGCCAGCGGCCATTGTGACACAGCGGGGCTGCACAGAGCCCACGGTGCTTTGTGACCCGTGGCTCCCAGGAGAGCCTTTGTGATGCTGGGGAACTACAAGGAAGCCTGGCTCCTCTGTGACACCACCACAGAAGCTCAGGGGAGCCCTGGAGACCGTGGTGATGCTATGGAACCTGATGCAACCCTGCCTCCACTGTGACACCACAGAAGCTCAGGGAGCCCTGGAGACTGTGGTGATGCTATGGAACCTGATGCAACCCTGCCTCCACTGTGACACCACAGAACCTCTGGGAGCCCTGGAGACCGTGCTGATGCTATGGAACCTGATGCAACCCTGCCTCCACTGTGACACCACAGAAGCTCGGGGACCTCTGCAGACCGTGGGGATGCTGGCGAAGCTGACGGAACCCTGGGCACCACAGTGACGCTATGGAACCTGGTGGAACCGAGGGGCCACAGTGACACTGTGGGGCCTTTTGGAAGCAACAGGACCCTGGTGGGAAGCCACGGGATGATTAATCCTGCACGAACCTGCTCCAGGTGGGCTCCTCTCTCCCGGCTTCCACAGGTGCTGCTAGGATCCCACTCCGGCACTGGCTTGGCACGGGCTCACGGCTTCCTTTGGCAATGGCTCTGCTCCAGGATGGCATGCTGCAGAGAATGCAGGTAGATTTTGTGCTCACTCCTGGCATGCAGCTGGACAATAAAGCCTGATCCAGCCCCCCCTCAGCATATGTCCGGCTCTGGCATTGGGGCGGGGCAACTTTGGGAGCAGCCCCAGCCCTGCTCCTGCTCCCGGCTGGGCACCCAGCTGCTGGGACACAGGTGTGTCCTGATGCCACCGTCTACTCCTTTGAGAAGGGGAGGACAGAGTGCATCAGGGAGTTTGGTGTGGCTTACATGCGGCAAGGAGAAGGTGCAGCCCCAAACTGGCTTTCACTTCTAGAACCTTTTGCTATTGCGGGAGCAGCTGCTGGAGCTTTTCAACCGAGCTGCAAGAGTGAAAAGTGTGATGGCATGTCTATCTGAGAAGGAAGGTTCGGTGCCGCAGCCTGTTGTGCACAATTTATATGCTGATAAGAGAAGGGGGTGCTTTTGGAACGTTTTCCTTCCTGACACTTCTGTCTCTGTGAGCTTTAGCTGCTTGGACTCAGGGATACCGAAGGTATGTGAAAGTGACTGGGATGCGAGAATCATGTTGCACAGGGAACAGGGAAGGTCAGCAAATGTTTCCTGTCCTGGCACATCTCTCAGTCTGAACTGCAGCTGCAGATGCTTCACTTCCGCCAAGGACTCTGCCACCTTGAGAGAAGGATGCGCTCTATGGAGTTGAGAAAGAAAGTGCGTCTCACTAGCTTCTTTCCTCTACTTCATAGACAGCAAAGGGGCTATGAAAGGCAGCACTGGCTTTTTGTTCTAGGACTTCTTCTTTACAAGCAGCTGCTGGATGTTTGGAAGGGGGTTTGGGATATGCAAAAATGAGAGGCTAAGATGGTAAGAGGGTAAGATGGAAGTCATCTGGCAAAAGCAGAGCTCACAAAAGGGCCAGCTGAGAAAGCTCTTGCTGCCTACAACTTCAACTGCACCCCTCAAAGCAGCAGCACACACGCTGCTCTCGGCACTTTCCTTCTCAGCTCTACGCACCATCCTAAGCCTTGCCTCTCCCACACTCAGGATCCAAAGACAACGGCACCAGGGACTGCTCACACACTAAAGGCACCAGGACAAAAGGCTCACCAGCTTGGCCTTTGCATTCCCGCTGACAGCTCCACAGCTTGAACCCAGAGAACTGCCTGCTGCCAACAGCCTTTCCAATCACTCTGAGCACCTCATGACAAGGAGTGTGGGGAATGAATCTCCAGCAGCCTCCTGCCCCAGGCTGTCCCCCGGGAGCAGCCCTGCTCCAGGCCGTGACTGCCACCTGCACAGCCAAAGGACCCAGAGCCGGTGTTACACACCACGGCTGTGCCTGGCACAGAGACACCAGTGGCCACACAAGTGGCCATGGCACTGTCCACACACAGTCCCTGCTGCTGCTCCCCCAGCCGCTGGCACCAACTCCCAGCCACCCACTCCTAAAGCCACGGGGCCCACTGGGACACTGCGGGGGCTCGTGGAAGCCAGCGGCCATTGTGACACAGCGGGGCTGCACAGAGCCCACGGTGCTTTGTGACCCGTGGCTCCCAGGAGAGCCTTTGTGATGCTGGGGAACTACAAGGAAGCCTGCCTCCTCTGTGACACCACCACAGAAGCTCAGGGGAGCCCTGGAGACCGTGCTGATGCTATTGAACCTGATGCAACCCTGCCTCCTCTGTGACACCACAGAAGCTCTTGGAGCCCTGGAGACCGTGGTGATGCTATGGAACCTGATGCAACCCTGCCTCCTCTGTGACACCACAGAACCTCTGGGAGCCCTGGAGACCGTGCTGATGCTATGGAACCTGATGCAACCCTGCCTCCACTGTGACACCACAGAAGCTCAGGGAGCCCTGGAGACTGTGGTGATGCTATGGAACCTGATGCAACCCTGCCTCCACTGTGACACCACAGAACCTCTGGGAGCCCTGGAGACCGTGCTGATGCTATGGAACCTGATGCAACCCTGCCTCCACTGTGACACCACAGAAGCTCGGGGAGCTCTGCAGACCGTGGGGATGCTGGCGAAGCTGACGGAACCCTGGGCACCACAGTGACGCTATGGAACCTGGTGGAACCGAGGGGCCACAGTGACACTGTGGGGCCTTTTGGAAGCAACAGGACCCTGGTGGGAAGCCACGGGATGATTAATCCTGCACGAACCTGCTCCAGGTGGGCTCCTCTCTCCCGGCTTCCACAGGTGCTGCTAGGATCCCACTCCGGCACTGGCTTGGCACGGGCTCACGGCTTCCTTTGGCAATGGCTCTGCTCCAGGATGGCATGCTGCAGAGAATGCAGGTAGATTTTGTGCTCACTCCTGGCATGCAGCTGGACAATAAAGCCTGATCCAGCCCCCCCTCAGCATATGTCCGGCTCTGGCATTGGGGCGGGGCAACTTTGGGAGCAGCCCCAGCCCTGCTCCTGCTCCCGGCTGGGCACCCAGCTGCTGGGACACAGGTGTGTCCTGATGCCACCGTCTACTCCTTTGAGAAGGGGAGGACAGAGTGCATCAGGGAGTTTGGTGTGGCTTACATGCGGCAAGGAGAAGGTGCAGCCCCAAACTGGCTTTCACTTCTAGAACCTTTTGCTATTGCGGGAGCAGCTGCTGGAGCTTTTCAACCGAGCTGCAAGAGTGAAAAGTGTGATGGCATGTCTATCTGAGAAGGAAGGTTCGGTGCCGCAGCCTGTTGTGCACAATTTATATGCTGATAAGAGAAGGGGGTGCTTTTGCAACGTTTTCCTTCCTGACACTTCTGTCTCTGTGAGCTTTAGCTGCTTGGACTCAGGGATACCGAAGGTATGTGAAAGTGACTGGGATGCGAGAATCATGTTGCACAGGGAACAGGGAAGGTCAGCAAATGTTTCCTGTCCTGGCACATCTCTCAGTCTGAACTGCAGCTGCAGATGCTTCACTTCCGCCAAGGACTCTGCCACCTTGAGAGAAGGATGCGCTCTATGGAGTTGAGAAAGAAAGTGCGTCTCACTAGCTTCTTTCCTCTACTTCATAGACAGCAAAGGGGCTATGAAAGGCAGCACTGGCTTTTTGTTCTAGGACTTCTTCTTTACAAGCAGCTGCTGGATGTTTGGAAGGGGGTTTGGGATATGCAAAAATGAGAGGCTAAGATGGTAAGAGGGTAAGATGGAAGTCATCTGGCAAAAGCAGAGCTCACAAAAGGGCCAGCTGAGAAAGCTCTTGCTGCCTACAACTTCAACTGCACCCCTCAAAGCAGCAGCACACACGCTGCTCTCGGCACTTTCCTTCTCAGCTCTACGCACCATCCTAAGCCTTGCCTCTCCCACACTCAGGATCCAAAGACAACGGCACCAGGGACTGCTCACACACTAAAGGCACCAGGACAAAAGGCTCACCAGCTTGGCCTTTGCATTCCCGCTGACAGCTCCACAGCTTGAACCCAGAGAACTGCCTGCTGCCAACAGCCTTTCCAATCACTCTGAGCACCTCATGACAAGGAGTGTGGGGAATGAATCTCCAGCAGCCTCCTGCCCCAGGCTGTCCCCCGGGAGCAGCCCTGCTCCAGGCCGTGACTGCCACCTGCACAGCCAAAGGACCCAGAGCCGGTGTTACACACCACGGCTGTGCCTGGCACAGAGACACCAGTGGCCACACAAGTGGCCATGGCACTGTCCACACACAGTCCCTGCTGCTGCTCCCCCAGCCGCTGGCACCAACTCCCAGCCACCCACTCCTAAAGCTACGGGGCCCACTGGGACACTGCGGGGGCTCGTGGAAGCCAGCGGCCATTGTGACACAGCGGGGCTGCACAGAGCCCACGGTGCTTTGTGACCCGTGGCTCCCAGGAGAGCCTTTGTGATGCTGGGGAACTACAAGGAAGCCTGGCTCCTCTGTGACACCACCACAGAAGCTCAGGGGAGCCCTGGAGACCGTGGTGATGCTATGGAACCTGATGCAACCCTGCCTCCACTGTGACACCACAGAAGCTCAGGGAGCCCTGGAGACTGTGGTGATGCTATGGAACCTGATGCAACCCTGCCTCCACTGTGACACCACAGAACCTCTGGGAGCCCTGGAGACCGTGCTGATGCTATGGAACCTGATGCAACCCTGCCTCCACTGTGACACCACAGAAGCTCGGGGACCTCTGCAGACCGTGGGGATGCTGGCGAAGCTGACGGAACCCTGGGCACCACAGTGACGCTATGGAACCTGGTGGAACCGAGGGGCCACAGTGACACTGTGGGGCCTTTTGGAAGCAACAGGACCCTGGTGGGAAGCCACGGGATGATTAATCCTGCACGAACCTGCTCCAGGTGGGCTCCTCTCTCCCGGCTTCCACAGGTGCTGCTAGGATCCCACTCCGGCACTGGCTTGGCACGGGCTCACGGCTTCCTTTGGCAATGGCTCTGCTCCAGGATGGCATGCTGCAGAGAATGCAGGTAGATTTTGTGCTCACTCCTGGCATGCAGCTGGACAATAAAGCCTGATCCAGCCCCCCCTCAGCATATGTCCGGCTCTGGCATTGGGGCGGGGCAACTTTGGGAGCAGCCCCAGCCCTGCTCCTGCTCCCGGCTGGGCACCCAGCTGCTGGGACACAGGTGTGTCCTGATGCCACCGTCTACTCCTTTGAGAAGGGGAGGACAGAGTGCATCAGGGAGTTTGGTGTGGCTTACATGCGGCAAGGAGAAGGTGCAGCCCCAAACTGGCTTTCACTTCTAGAACCTTTTGCTATTGCGGGAGCAGCTGCTGGAGCTTTTCAACCGAGCTGCAAGAGTGAAAAGTGTGATGGCATGTCTATCTGAGAAGGAAGGTTCGGTGCCGCAGCCTGTTGTGCACAATTTATATGCTGATAAGAGAAGGGGGTGCTTTTGGAACGTTTTCCTTCCTGACACTTCTGTCTCTGTGAGCTTTAGCTGCTTGGACTCAGGGATACCGAAGGTATGTGAAAGTGACTGGGATGCGAGAATCATGTTGCACAGGGAACAGGGAAGGTCAGCAAATGTTTCCTGTCCTGGCACATCTCTCAGTCTGAACTGCAGCTGCAGATGCTTCACTTCCGCCAAGGACTCTGCCACCTTGAGAGAAGGATGCGCTCTATGGAGTTGAGAAAGAAAGTGCGTCTCACTAGCTTCTTTCCTCTACTTCATAGACAGCAAAGGGGCTATGAAAGGCAGCACTGGCTTTTTGTTCTAGGACTTCTTCTTTACAAGCAGCTGCTGGATGTTTGGAAGGGGGTTTGGGATATGCAAAAATGAGAGGCTAAGATGGTAAGAGGGTAAGATGGAAGTCATCTGGCAAAAGCAGAGCTCACAAAAGGGCCAGCTGAGAAAGCTCTTGCTGCCTACAACTTCAACTGCACCCCTCAAAGCAGCAGCACACACGCTGCTCTCGGCACTTTCCTTCTCAGCTCTACGCACCATCCTAAGCCTTGCCTCTCCCACACTCAGGATCCAAAGACAACGGCACCAGGGACTGCTCACACACTAAAGGCACCAGGACAAAAGGCTCACCAGCTTGGCCTTTGCATTCCCGCTGACAGCTCCACAGCTTGAACCCAGAGAACTGCCTGCTGCCAACAGCCTTTCCAATCACTCTGAGCACCTCATGACAAGGAGTGTGGGGAATGAATCTCCAGCAGCCTCCTGCCCCAGGCTGTCCCCCGGGAGCAGCCCTGCTCCAGGCCGTGACTGCCACCTGCACAGCCAAAGGACCCAGAGCCGGTGTTACACACCACGGCTGTGCCTGGCACAGAGACACCAGTGGCCACACAAGTGGCCATGGCACTGTCCACACACAGTCCCTGCTGCTGCTCCCCCAGCCGCTGGCACCAACTCCCAGCCACCCACTCCTAAAGCCACGGGGCCCACTGGGACACTGCGGGGGCTCGTGGAAGCCAGCGGCCATTGTGACACAGCGGGGCTGCACAGAGCCCACGGTGCTTTGTGACCCGTGGCTCCCAGGAGAGCCTTTGTGATGCTGGGGAACTACAAGGAAGCCTGCCTCCTCTGTGACACCACCACAGAAGCTCAGGGGAGCCCTGGAGACCGTGCTGATGCTATTGAACCTGATGCAACCCTGCCTCCTCTGTGACACCACAGAAGCTCTTGGAGCCCTGGAGACCGTGGTGATGCTATGGAACCTGATGCAACCCTGCCTCCTCTGTGACACCACAGAACCTCTGGGAGCCCTGGAGACCGTGCTGATGCTATGGAACCTGATGCAACCCTGCCTCCACTGTGACACCACAGAAGCTCAGGGAGCCCTGGAGACTGTGGTGATGCTATGGAACCTGATGCAACCCTGCCTCCACTGTGACACCACAGAACCTCTGGGAGCCCTGGAGACCGTGCTGATGCTATGGAACCTGATGCAACCCTGCCTCCACTGTGACACCACAGAAGCTCGGGGAGCTCTGCAGACCGTGGGGATGCTGGCGAAGCTGACGGAACCCTGGGCACCACAGTGACGCTATGGAACCTGGTGGAACCGAGGGGCCACAGTGACACTGTGGGGCCTTTTGGAAGCAACAGGACCCTGGTGGGAAGCCACGGGATGATTAATCCTGCACGAACCTGCTCCAGGTGGGCTCCTCTCTCCCGGCTTCCACAGGTGCTGCTAGGATCCCACTCCGGCACTGGCTTGGCACGGGCTCACGGCTTCCTTTGGCAATGGCTCTGCTCCAGGATGGCATGCTGCAGAGAATGCAGGTAGATTTTGTGCTCACTCCTGGCATGCAGCTGGACAATAAAGCCTGATCCAGCCCCCCCTCAGCATATGTCCGGCTCTGGCATTGGGGCGGGGCAACTTTGGGAGCAGCCCCAGCCCTGCTCCTGCTCCCGGCTGGGCACCCAGCTGCTGGGACACAGGTGTGTCCTGATGCCACCGTCTACTCCTTTGAGAAGGGGAGGACAGAGTGCATCAGGGAGTTTGGTGTGGCTTACATGCGGCAAGGAGAAGGTGCAGCCCCAAACTGGCTTTCACTTCTAGAACCTTTTGCTATTGCGGGAGCAGCTGCTGGAGCTTTTCAACCGAGCTGCAAGAGTGAAAAGTGTGATGGCATGTCTATCTGAGAAGGAAGGTTCGGTGCCGCAGCCTGTTGTGCACAATTTATATGCTGATAAGAGAAGGGGGTGCTTTTGCAACGTTTTCCTTCCTGACACTTCTGTCTCTGTGAGCTTTAGCTGCTTGGACTCAGGGATACCGAAGGTATGTGAAAGTGACTGGGATGCGAGAATCATGTTGCACAGGGAACAGGGAAGGTCAGCAAATGTTTCCTGTCCTGGCACATCTCTCAGTCTGAACTGCAGCTGCAGATGCTTCACTTCCGCCAAGGACTCTGCCACCTTGAGAGAAGGATGCGCTCTATGGAGTTGAGAAAGAAAGTGCGTCTCACTAGCTTCTTTCCTCTACTTCATAGACAGCAAAGGGGCTATGAAAGGCAGCACTGGCTTTTTGTTCTAGGACTTCTTCTTTACAAGCAGCTGCTGGATGTTTGGAAGGGGGTTTGGGATATGCAAAAATGAGAGGCTAAGATGGTAAGAGGGTAAGATGGAAGTCATCTGGCAAAAGCAGAGCTCACAAAAGGGCCAGCTGAGAAAGCTCTTGCTGCCTACAACTTCAACTGCACCCCTCAAAGCAGCAGCACACACGCTGCTCTCGGCACTTTCCTTCTCAGCTCTACGCACCATCCTAAGCCTTGCCTCTCCCACACTCAGGATCCAAAGACAACGGCACCAGGGACTGCTCACACACTAAAGGCACCAGGACAAAAGGCTCACCAGCTTGGCCTTTGCATTCCCGCTGACAGCTCCACAGCTTGAACCCAGAGAACTGCCTGCTGCCAACAGCCTTTCCAATCACTCTGAGCACCTCATGACAAGGAGTGTGGGGAATGAATCTCCAGCAGCCTCCTGCCCCAGGCTGTCCCCCGGGAGCAGCCCTGCTCCAGGCCGTGACTGCCACCTGCACAGCCAAAGGACCCAGAGCCGGTGTTACACACCACGGCTGTGCCTGGCACAGAGACACCAGTGGCCACACAAGTGGCCATGGCACTGTCCACACACAGTCCCTGCTGCTGCTCCCCCAGCCACTGGCACCAACTCCCAGCCACCCACTCCTAAAGCCACGGGGCCCACTGGGACACTGCGGGGGCTCGTGGAAGCCAGCGGCCATTGTGACACAGCGGGGCTGCACAGAGCCCACGGTGCTTTGTGACCCGTGGCTCCCAGGAGAGCCTTTGTGATGCTGGGGAACTACAAGGAAGCCTGGCTCCTCTGTGACACCACCACAGAAGCTCAGGGGAGCCCTGGAGACCGTGCTGATGCTATTGAACCTGATGCAACCCTGCCTCCTCTGTGACACCACAGAACCTCTGGGAGCCCTGGAGACCGTGGTGATGCTATGGAACCTGATGCAACCCTGCCTCCTCTGTGACACCACCACAGAAGCTCAGGGGAGCCCTGGAGACCGTGGTGATGCTATGGAACCTGATGCAACCCTGCCTCCACTGTGACACCACAGAAGCTCAGGGAGCCCTGGAGACTGTGGTGATGCTATGGAACCTGATGCAACCCTGCCTCCACTGTGACACCACAGAAGCTCAGGGAGCCCTGGAGACCGTGCTGATGCTATGGAACCTGATGCAACCCTGCCTCCACTGTGACACCACAGAAGCTCGGGCACCTCTGCAGACCGTGGGGATGCTGGCGAAGCTGACGGAACCCTGGGCACCACAGTGACGCTATGGAACCTGGTGGAACCGAGGGGCCACAGTGACACTGTGGGGCCTTTTGGAAGCAACAGGACCCTGGTGGGAAGCCACGGGATGATTAATCCTGCACGAACCTGCTCCAGGTGGGCTCCTCTCTCCCGGCTTCCACAGGTGCTGCTAGGATCCCACTCCGGCACTGGCTTGGCACGGGCTCACGGCTTCCTTTGGCAATGGCTCTGCTCCAGGATGGCATGCTGCAGAGAATGCAGGTAGATTTTGTGCTCACTCCTGGCATGCAGCTGGACAATAAAGCCTGATCCAGCCCCCCCTCAGCATATGTCCGGCTCTGGCATTGGGGCGGGGCAACTTTGGGAGCAGCCCCAGCCCTGCTCCTGCTCCCGGCTGGGCACCCAGCTGCTGGGACACAGGTGTGTCCTGATGCCACCGTCTACTCCTTTGAGAAGGGGAGGACAGAGTGCATCAGGGAGTTTGGTGTGGCTTACATGCGGCAAGGAGAAGGTGCAGCCCCAAACTGGCTTTCACTTCTAGAACCTTTTGCTATTGCGGGAGCAGCTGCTGGAGCTTTTCAACCGAGCTGCAAGAGTGAAAAGTGTGATGGCATGTCTATCTGAGAAGGAAGGTTCGGTGCCGCAGCCTGTTGTGCACAATTTATATGCTGATAAGAGAAGGGGGTGCTTTTGCAACGTTTTCCTTCCTGACACTTCTGTCTCTGTGAGCTTTAGCTGCTTGGACTCAGGGATACCGAAGGTATGTGAAAGTGACTGGGATGCGAGAATCATGTTGCACAGGGAACAGGGAAGGTCAGCAAATGTTTCCTGTCCTGGCACATCTCTCAGTCTGAACTGCAGCTGCAGATGCTTCACTTCCGCCAAGGACTCTGCCACCTTGAGAGAAGGATGCGCTCTATGGAGTTGAGAAAGAAAGTGCGTCTCACTAGCTTCTTTCCTCTACTTCATAGACAGCAAAGGGGCTATGAAAGGCAGCACTGGCTTTTTGTTCTAGGACTTCTTCTTTACAAGCAGCTGCTGGATGTTTGGAAGGGGGTTTGGGATATGCAAAAATGAGAGGCTAAGATGGTAAGAGGGTAAGATGGAAGTCATCTGGCAAAAGCAGAGCTCACAAAAGGGCCAGCTGAGAAAGCTCTTGCTGCCTACAACTTCAACTGCACCCCTCAAAGCAGCAGCACACACGCTGCTCTCGGCACTTTCCTTCTCAGCTCTACGCACCATCCTAAGCCTTGCCTCTCCCACACTCAGGATCCAAAGACAACGGCACCAGGGACTGCTCACACACTAAAGGCACCAGGACAAAAGGCTCACCAGCTTGGCCTTTGCATTCCCGCTGACAGCTCCACAGCTTGAACCCAGAGAACTGCCTGCTGCCAACAGCCTTTCCAATCACTCTGAGCACCTCATGACAAGGAGTGTGGGGAATGAATCTCCAGCAGCCTCCTGCCCCAGGCTGTCCCCCGGGAGCAGCCCTGCTCCAGGCCGTGACTGCCACCTGCACAGCCAAAGGACCCAGAGCCGGTGTTACACACCACGGCTGTGCCTGGCACAGAGACACCAGTGGCCACACAAGTGGCCATGGCACTGTCCACACACAGTCCCTGCTGCTGCTCCCCCAGCCGCTGGCACCAACTCCCAGCCACCCACTCCTAAAGCCACGGGGCCCACTGGGACACTGCGGGGGCTCGTGGAAGCCAGCGGCCATTGTGACACAGCGGGGCTGCACAGAGCCCACGGTGCTTTGTGACCCGTGGCTCCCAGGAGAGCCTTTGTGATGCTGGGGAACTACAAGGAAGCCTGGCTCCTCTGTGACACCACCACAGAAGCTCAGGGGAGCCCTGGAGACCGTGCTGATGCTATTGAACCTGATGCAACCCTGCCTCCTCTGTGACACCACAGAAGCTCTTGGAGCCCTGGAGACCGTGGTGATGCTATGGAACCTGATGCAACCCTGCCTCCTCTGTGACACCACAGAACCTCTGGGAGCCCTGGAGACCGTGCTGATGCTATGGAACCTGATGCAACCCTGCCTCCACTGTGACACCACAGAAGCTCAGGGAGCCCTGGAGACTGTGGTGATGCTATGGAACCTGATGCAACCCTGCCTCCACTGTGACACCACAGAACCTCTGGGAGCCCTGGAGACCGTGCTGATGCTATGGAACCTGATGCAACCCTGCCTCCACTGTGACACCACAGAAGCTCGGGGAGCTCTGCAGACCGTGGGGATGCTGGCGAAGCTGACGGAACCCTGGGCACCACAGTGACGCTATGGAACCTGGTGGAACCGAGGGGCCACAGTGACACTGTGGGGCCTTTTGGAAGCAACAGGACCCTGGTGGGAAGCCACGGGATGATTAATCCTGCACGAACCTGCTCCAGGTGGGCTCCTCTCTCCCGGCTTCCACAGGTGCTGCTAGGATCCCACTATGGCACTGGCTTGGCACGGGCTCACGGCTTCCTTTGGCAATGGCTCTGCTCCAGGATGGCATGCTGCAGAGAATGCAGGTAGATTTTGTGCTCACTCCTGGCATGCAGCTGGACAATAAAGCCTGATCCAGCCCCCCCTCAGCATATGTCCGGCTCTGGCATTGGGGCGGGGCAACTTTGGGAGCAGCCCCAGCCCTGCTCCTGCTCCCGGCTGGGCACCCAGCTGCTGGGACACAGGTGTGTCCTGATGCCACCGTCTACTCCTTTGAGAAGGGGAGGACAGAGTGCATCAGGGAGTTTGGTGTGGCTTACATGCGGCAAGGAGAAGGTGCAGCCCCAAACTGGCTTTCACTTCTAGAACCTTTTGCTATTGCGGGAGCAGCTGCTGGAGCTTTTCAACCGAGCTGCAAGAGTGAAAAGTGTGATGGCATGTCTATCTGAGAAGGAAGGTTCGGTGCCGCAGCCTGTTGTGCACAATTTATATGCTGATAAGAGAAGGGGGTGCTTTTGCAACGTTTTCCTTCCTGACACTTCTGTCTCTGTGAGCTTTAGCTGCTTGGACTCAGGGATACCGAAGGTATGTGAAAGTGACTGGGATGCGAGAATCATGTTGCACAGGGAACAGGGAAGGTCAGCAAATGTTTCCTGTCCTGGCACATCTCTCAGTCTGAACTGCAGCTGCAGATGCTTCACTTCCGCCAAGGACTCTGCCACCTTGAGAGAAGGATGCGCTCTATGGAGTTGAGAAAGAAAGTGCGTCTCACTAGCTTCTTTCCTCTACTTCATAGACAGCAAAGGGGCTATGAAAGGCAGCACTGGCTTTTTGTTCTAGGACTTCTTCTTTACAAGCAGCTGCTGGATGTTTGGAAGGGGGTTTGGGATATGCAAAAATGAGAGGCTAAGATGGTAAGAGGGTAAGATGGAAGTCATCTGGCAAAAGCAGAGCTCACAAAAGGGCCAGCTGAGAAAGCTCTTGCTGCCTACAACTTCAACTGCACCCCTCAAAGCAGCAGCACACACGCTGCTCTCGGCACTTTCCTTCTCAGCTCTACGCACCATCCTAAGCCTTGCCTCTCCCACACTCAGGATCCAAAGACAACGGCACCAGGGACTGCTCACACACTAAAGGCACCAGGACAAAAGGCTCACCAGCTTGGCCTTTGCATTCCCGCTGACAGCTCCACAGCTTGAACCCAGAGAACTGCCTGCTGCCAACAGCCTTTCCAATCACTCTGAGCACCTCATGACAAGGAGTGTGGGGAATGAATCTCCAGCAGCCTCCTGCCCCAGGCTGTCCCCCGGGAGCAGCCCTGCTCCAGGCCGTGACTGCCACCTGCACAGCCAAAGGACCCAGAGCCGGTGTTACACACCACGGCTGTGCCTGGCACAGAGACACCAGTGGCCACACAAGTGGCCATGGCACTGTCCACACACAGTCCCTGCTGCTGCTCCCCCAGCCGCTGGCACCAACTCCCAGCCACCCACTCCTAAAGCTACGGGGCCCACTGGGACACTGCGGGGGCTCGTGGAAGCCAGCGGCCATTGTGACACAGCGGGGCTGCACAGAGC
The DNA here is from genome assembly GCF_041296385.1 of Aphelocoma coerulescens. Classification (NCBI taxonomy): domain Eukaryota; kingdom Metazoa; phylum Chordata; class Aves; order Passeriformes; family Corvidae; genus Aphelocoma; species Aphelocoma coerulescens. Next base: position 120,087 of record NW_027183561.1, on the reverse strand, counting down.
CCACGGTGCTTTGTGACCCGTGGCTCCCAGGAGAGCCTTTGTGATGCTGGGGAACTACAAGGAAGCCTGGCTCCTCTGTGACACCACCACAGAAGCTCAGGGGAGCCCTGGAGACCGTGGTGATGCTATGGAACCTGATGCAACCCTGCCTCCACTGTGACACCACAGAAGCTCAGGGAGCCCTGGAGACTGTGGTGATGCTATGGAACCTGATGCAACCCTGCCTCCACTGTGACACCACAGAACCTCTGGGAGCCCTGGAGACCGTGCTGATGCTATGGAACCTGATGCAACCCTGCCTCCACTGTGACACCACAGAAGCTCGGGGAGCTCTGCAGACCGTGGGGATGCTGGCGAAGCTGACGGAACCCTGGGCACCACAGTGACGCTATGGAACCTGGTGGAACCGAGGGGCCACAGTGACACTGTGGGGCCTTTTGGAAGCAACAGGACCCTGGTGGGAAGCCACGGGATGATTAATCCTGCACGAACCTGCTCCAGGTGGGCTCCTCTCTCCCGGCTTCCACAGGTGCTGCTAGGATCCCACTCCGGCACTGGCTTGGCACGGGCTCACGGCTTCCTTTGGCAATGGCTCTGCTCCAGGATGGCATGCTGCAGAGAATGCAGGTAGATTTTGTGCTCACTCCTGGCATGCAGCTGGACAATAAAGCCTGATCCAGCCCCCCCTCAGCATATGTCCGGCTCTGGCATTGGGGCGGGGCAACTTTGGGAGCAGCCCCAGCCCTGCTCCTGCTCCCGGCTGGGCACCCAGCTGCTGGGACACAGGTGTGTCCTGATGCCACCGTCTACTCCTTTGAGAAGGGGAGGACAGAGTGCATCAGGGAGTTTGGTGTGGCTTACATGCGGCAAGGAGAAGGTGCAGCCCCAAACTGGCTTTCACTTCTAGAACCTTTTGCTATTGCGGGAGCAGCTGCTGGAGCTTTTCAACCGAGCTGCAAGAGTGAAAAGTGTGATGGCATGTCTATCTGAGAAGGAAGGTTCGGTGCCGCAGCCTGTTGTGCACAATTTATATGCTGATAAGAGAAGGGGGTGCTTTTGGAACGTTTTCCTTCCTGACACTTCTGTCTCTGTGAGCTTTAGCTGCTTGGACTCAGGGATACCGAAGGTATGTGAAAGTGACTGGGATGCGAGAATCATGTTGCACAGGGAACAGGGAAGGTCAGCAAATGTTTCCTGTCCTGGCACATCTCTCAGTCTGAACTGCAGCTGCAGATGCTTCACTTCCGCCAAGGACTCTGCCACCTTGAGAGAAGGATGCGCTCTATGGAGTTGAGAAAGAAAGTGCGTCTCACTAGCTTCTTTCCTCTACTTCATAGACAGCAAAGGGGCTATGAAAGGCAGCACTGGCTTTTTGTTCTAGGACTTCTTCTTTACAAGCAGCTGCTGGATGTTTGGAAGGGGGTTTGGGATATGCAAAAATGAGAGGCTAAGATGGTAAGAGGGTAAGATGGAAGTCATCTGGCAAAAGCAGAGCTCACAAAAGGGCCAGCTGAGAAAGCTCTTGCTGCCTACAACTTCAACTGCACCCCTCAAAGCAGCAGCACACACGCTGCTCTCGGCACTTTCCTTCTCAGCTCTACGCACCATCCTAAGCCTTGCCTCTCCCACACTCAGGATCCAAAGACAACGGCACCAGGGACTGCTCACACACTAAAGGCACCAGGACAAAAGGCTCACCAGCTTGGCCTTTGCATTCCCGCTGACAGCTCCACAGCTTGAACCCAGAGAACTGCCTGCTGCCAACAGCCTTTCCAATCACTCTGAGCACCTCATGACAAGGAGTGTGGGGAATGAATCTCCAGCAGCCTCCTGCCCCAGGCTGTCCCCCGGGAGCAGCCCTGCTCCAGGCCGTGACTGCCACCTGCACAGCCAAAGGACCCAGAGCCGGTGTTACACACCACGGCTGTGCCTGGCACAGAGACACCAGTGGCCACACAAGTGGCCATGGCACTGTCCACACACAGTCCCTGCTGCTGCTCCCCCAGCCGCTGGCACCAACTCCCAGCCACCCACTCCTAAAGCCACGGGGCCCACTGGGACACTGCGGGGGCTCGTGGAAGCCAGCGGCCATTGTGACACAGCGGGGCTGCACAGAGCCCACGGTGCTTTGTGACCCGTGGCTCCCAGGAGAGCCTTTGTGATGCTGGGGAACTACAAGGAAGCCTGGCTCCTCTGTGACACCACCACAGAAGCTCAGGGGAGCCCTGGAGACCGTGCTGATGCTATTGAACCTGATGCAACCCTGCCTCCTCTGTGACACCACAGAAGCTCTTGGAGCCCTGGAGACCGTGGTGATGCTATGGAACCTGATGCAACCCTGCCTCCTCTGTGACACCACAGAACCTCTGGGAGCCCTGGAGACCGTGCTGATGCTATGGAACCTGATGCAACCCTGCCTCCACTGTGACACCACAGAAGCTCAGGGAGCCCTGGAGACTGTGGTGATGCTATGGAACCTGATGCAACCCTGCCTCCACTGTGACACCACAGAACCTCTGGGAGCCCTGGAGACCGTGCTGATGCTATGGAACCTGATGCAACCCTGCCTCCACTGTGACACCACAGAAGCTCGGGGAGCTCTGCAGACCGTGGGGATGCTGGCGAAGCTGACGGAACCCTGGGCACCACAGTGACGCTATGGAACCTGGTGGAACCGAGGGGCCACAGTGACACTGTGGGGCCTTTTGGAAGCAACAGGACCCTGGTGGGAAGCCACGGGATGATTAATCCTGCACGAACCTGCTCCAGGTGGGCTCCTCTCTCCCGGCTTCCACAGGTGCTGCTAGGATCCCACTCCGGCACTGGCTTGGCACGGGCTCACGGCTTCCTTTGGCAATGGCTCTGCTCCAGGATGGCATGCTGCAGAGAATGCAGGTAGATTTTGTGCTCACTCCTGGCATGCAGCTGGACAATAAAGCCTGATCCAGCCCCCCCTCAGCATATGTCCGGCTCTGGCATTGGGGCGGGGCAACTTTGGGAGCAGCCCCAGCCCTGCTCCTGCTCCCGGCTGGGCACCCAGCTGCTGGGACACAGGTGTGTCCTGATGCCACCGTCTACTCCTTTGAGAAGGGGAGGACAGAGTGCATCAGGGAGTTTGGTGTGGCTTACATGCGGCAAGGAGAAGGTGCAGCCCCAAACTGGCTTTCACTTCTAGAACCTTTTGCTATTGCGGGAGCAGCTGCTGGAGCTTTTCAACCGAGCTGCAAGAGTGAAAAGTGTGATGGCATGTCTATCTGAGAAGGAAGGTTCGGTGCCGCAGCCTGTTGTGCACAATTTATATGCTGATAAGAGAAGGGGGTGCTTTTGCAACGTTTTCCTTCCTGACACTTCTGTCTCTGTGAGCTTTAGCTGCTTGGACTCAGGGATACCGAAGGTATGTGAAAGTGACTGGGATGCGAGAATCATGTTGCACAGGGAACAGGGAAGGTCAGCAAATGTTTCCTGTCCTGGCACATCTCTCAGTCTGAACTGCAGCTGCAGATGCTTCACTTCCGCCAAGGACTCTGCCACCTTGAGAGAAGGATGCGCTCTATGGAGTTGAGAAAGAAAGTGCGTCTCACTAGCTTCTTTCCTCTACTTCATAGACAGCAAAGGGGCTATGAAAGGCAGCACTGGCTTTTTGTTCTAGGACTTCTTCTTTACAAGCAGCTGCTGGATGTTTGGAAGGGGGTTTGGGATATGCAAAAATGAGAGGCTAAGATGGTAAGAGGGTAAGATGGAAGTCATCTGGCAAAAGCAGAGCTCACAAAAGGGCCAGCTGAGAAAGCTCTTGCTGCCTACAACTTCAACTGCACCCCTCAAAGCAGCAGCACACACGCTGCTCTCGGCACTTTCCTTCTCAGCTCTACGCACCATCCTAAGCCTTGCCTCTCCCACACTCAGGATCCAAAGACAACGGCACCAGGGACTGCTCACACACTAAAGGCACCAGGACAAAAGGCTCACCAGCTTGGCCTTTGCATTCCCGCTGACAGCTCCACAGCTTGAACCCAGAGAACTGCCTGCTGCCAACAGCCTTTCCAATCACTCTGAGCACCTCATGACAAGGAGTGTGGGGAATGAATCTCCAGCAGCCTCCTGCCCCAGGCTGTCCCCCGGGAGCAGCCCTGCTCCAGGCCGTGACTGCCACCTGCACAGCCAAAGGACCCAGAGCCGGTGTTACACACCACGGCTGTGCCTGGCACAGAGACACCAGTGGCCACACAAGTGGCCATGGCACTGTCCACACACAGTCCCTGCTGCTGCTCCCCCAGCCGCTGGCACCAACTCCCAGCCACCCACTCCTAAAGCTACGGGGCCCACTGGGACACTGCGGGGGCTCGTGGAAGCCAGCGGCCATTGTGACACAGCGGGGCTGCACAGAGCCCACGGTGCTTTGTGACCCGTGGCTCCCAGGAGAGCCTTTGTGATGCTGGGGAACTACAAGGAAGCCTGGCTCCTCTGTGACACCACCACAGAAGCTCAGGGGAGCCCTGGAGACCGTGGTGATGCTATGGAACCTGATGCAACCCTGCCTCCACTGTGACACCACAGAAGCTCAGGGAGCCCTGGAGACTGTGGTGATGCTATGGAACCTGATGCAACCCTGCCTCCACTGTGACACCACAGAACCTCTGGGAGCCCTGGAGACCGTGCTGATGCTATGGAACCTGATGCAACCCTGCCTCCACTGTGACACCACAGAAGCTCGGGGAGCTCTGCAGACCGTGGGGATGCTGGCGAAGCTGACGGAACCCTGGGCACCACAGTGACGCTATGGAACCTGGTGGAACCGAGGGGCCACAGTGACACTGTGGGGCCTTTTGGAAGCAACAGGACCCTGGTGGGAAGCCACGGGATGATTAATCCTGCACGAACCTGCTCCAGGTGGGCTCCTCTCTCCCGGCTTCCACAGGTGCTGCTAGGATCCCACTCCGGCACTGGCTTGGCACGGGCTCACGGCTTCCTTTGGCAATGGCTCTGCTCCAGGATGGCATGCTGCAGAGAATGCAGGTAGATTTTGTGCTCACTCCTGGCATGCAGCTGGACAATAAAGCCTGATCCAGCCCCCCCTCAGCATATGTCCGGCTCTGGCATTGGGGCGGGGCAACTTTGGGAGCAGCCCCAGCCCTGCTCCTGCTCCCGGCTGGGCACCCAGCTGCTGGGACACAGGTGTGTCCTGATGCCACCGTCTACTCCTTTGAGAAGGGGAGGACAGAGTGCATCAGGGAGTTTGGTGTGGCTTACATGCGGCAAGGAGAAGGTGCAGCCCCAAACTGGCTTTCACTTCTAGAACCTTTTGCTATTGCGGGAGCAGCTGCTGGAGCTTTTCAACCGAGCTGCAAGAGTGAAAAGTGTGATGGCATGTCTATCTGAGAAGGAAGGTTCGGTGCCGCAGCCTGTTGTGCACAATTTATATGCTGATAAGAGAAGGGGGTGCTTTTGGAACGTTTTCCTTCCTGACACTTCTGTCTCTGTGAGCTTTAGCTGCTTGGACTCAGGGATACCGAAGGTATGTGAAAGTGACTGGGATGCGAGAATCATGTTGCACAGGGAACAGGGAAGGTCAGCAAATGTTTCCTGTCCTGGCACATCTCTCAGTCTGAACTGCAGCTGCAGATGCTTCACTTCCGCCAAGGACTCTGCCACCTTGAGAGAAGGATGCGCTCTATGGAGTTGAGAAAGAAAGTGCGTCTCACTAGCTTCTTTCCTCTACTTCATAGACAGCAAAGGGGCTATGAAAGGCAGCACTGGCTTTTTGTTCTAGGACTTCTTCTTTACAAGCAGCTGCTGGATGTTTGGAAGGGGGTTTGGGATATGCAAAAATGAGAGGCTAAGATGGTAAGAGGGTAAGATGGAAGTCATCTGGCAAAAGCAGAGCTCACAAAAGGGCCAGCTGAGAAAGCTCTTGCTGCCTACAACTTCAACTGCACCCCTCAAAGCAGCAGCACACACGCTGCTCTCGGCACTTTCCTTCTCAGCTCTACGCACCATCCTAAGCCTTGCCTCTCCCACACTCAGGATCCAAAGACAACGGCACCAGGGACTGCTCACACACTAAAGGCACCAGGACAAAAGGCTCACCAGCTTGGCCTTTGCATTCCCGCTGACAGCTCCACAGCTTGAACCCAGAGAACTGCCTGCTGCCAACAGCCTTTCCAATCACTCTGAGCACCTCATGACAAGGAGTGTGGGGAATGAATCTCCAGCAGCCTCCTGCCCCAGGCTGTCCCCCGGGAGCAGCCCTGCTCCAGGCCGTGACTGCCACCTGCACAGCCAAAGGACCCAGAGCCGGTGTTACACACCACGGCTGTGCCTGGCACAGAGACACCAGTGGCCACACAAGTGGCCATGGCACTGTCCACACACAGTCCCTGCTGCTGCTCCCCCAGCCGCTGGCACCAACTCCCAGCCACCCACTCCTAAAGCCACGGGGCCCACTGGGACACTGCGGGGGCTCGTGGAAGCCAGCGGCCATTGTGACACAGCGGGGCTGCACAGAGCCCACGGTGCTTTGTGACCCGTGGCTCCCAGGAGAGCCTTTGTGATGCTGGGGAACTACAAGGAAGCCTGGCTCCTCTGTGACACCACCACAGAAGCTCAGGGGAGCCCTGGAGACCGTGCTGATGCTATTGAACCTGATGCAACCCTGCCTCCTCTGTGACACCACAGAAGCTCTTGGAGCCCTGGAGACCGTGGTGATGCTATGGAACCTGATGCAACCCTGCCTCCTCTGTGACACCACAGAACCTCTGGGAGCCCTGGAGACCGTGCTGATGCTATGGAACCTGATGCAACCCTGCCTCCACTGTGACACCACAGAAGCTCAGGGAGCCCTGGAGACTGTGGTGATGCTATGGAACCTGATGCAACCCTGCCTCCACTGTGACACCACAGAACCTCTGGGAGCCCTGGAGACCGTGCTGATGCTATGGAACCTGATGCAACCCTGCCTCCACTGTGACACCACAGAAGCTCGGGGAGCTCTGCAGACCGTGGGGATGCTGGCGAAGCTGACGGAACCCTGGGCACCACAGTGACGCTATGGAACCTGGTGGAACCGAGGGGCCACAGTGACACTGTGGGGCCTTTTGGAAGCAACAGGACCCTGGTGGGAAGCCACGGGATGATTAATCCTGCACGAACCTGCTCCAGGTGGGCTCCTCTCTCCCGGCTTCCACAGGTGCTGCTAGGATCCCACTCCGGCACTGGCTTGGCACGGGCTCACGGCTTCCTTTGGCAATGGCTCTGCTCCAGGATGGCATGCTGCAGAGAATGCAGGTAGATTTTGTGCTCACTCCTGGCATGCAGCTGGACAATAAAGCCTGATCCAGCCCCCCCTCAGCATATGTCCGGCTCTGGCATTGGGGCGGGGCAACTTTGGGAGCAGCCCCAGCCCTGCTCCTGCTCCCGGCTGGGCACCCAGCTGCTGGGACACAGGTGTGTCCTGATGCCACCGTCTACTCCTTTGAGAAGGGGAGGACAGAGTGCATCAGGGAGTTTGGTGTGGCTTACATGCGGCAAGGAGAAGGTGCAGCCCCAAACTGGCTTTCACTTCTAGAACCTTTTGCTATTGCGGGAGCAGCTGCTGGAGCTTTTCAACCGAGCTGCAAGAGTGAAAAGTGTGATGGCATGTCTATCTGAGAAGGAAGGTTCGGTGCCGCAGCCTGTTGTGCACAATTTATATGCTGATAAGAGAAGGGGGTGCTTTTGCAACGTTTTCCTTCCTGACACTTCTGTCTCTGTGAGCTTTAGCTGCTTGGACTCAGGGATACCGAAGGTATGTGAAAGTGACTGGGATGCGAGAATCATGTTGCACAGGGAACAGGGAAGGTCAGCAAATGTTTCCTGTCCTGGCACATCTCTCAGTCTGAACTGCAGCTGCAGATGCTTCACTTCCGCCAAGGACTCTGCCACCTTGAGAGAAGGATGCGCTCTATGGAGTTGAGAAAGAAAGTGCGTCTCACTAGCTTCTTTCCTCTACTTCATAGACAGCAAAGGGGCTATGAAAGGCAGCACTGGCTTTTTGTTCTAGGACTTCTTCTTTACAAGCAGCTGCTGGATGTTTGGAAGGGGGTTTGGGATATGCAAAAATGAGAGGCTAAGATGGTAAGAGGGTAAGATGGAAGTCATCTGGCAAAAGCAGAGCTCACAAAAGGGCCAGCTGAGAAAGCTCTTGCTGCCTACAACTTCAACTGCACCCCTCAAAGCAGCAGCACACACGCTGCTCTCGGCACTTTCCTTCTCAGCTCTACGCACCATCCTAAGCCTTGCCTCTCCCACACTCAGGATCCAAAGACAACGGCACCAGGGACTGCTCACACACTAAAGGCACCAGGACAAAAGGCTCACCAGCTTGGCCTTTGCATTCCCGCTGACAGCTCCACAGCTTGAACCCAGAGAACTGCCTGCTGCCAACAGCCTTTCCAATCACTCTGAGCACCTCATGACAAGGAGTGTGGGGAATGAATCTCCAGCAGCCTCCTGCCCCAGGCTGTCCCCCGGGAGCAGCCCTGCTCCAGGCCGTGACTGCCACCTGCACAGCCAAAGGACCCAGAGCCGGTGTTACACACCACGGCTGTGCCTGGCACAGAGACACCAGTGGCCACACAAGTGGCCATGGCACTGTCCACACACAGTCCCTGCTGCTGCTCCCCCAGCCGCTGGCACCAACTCCCAGCCACCCACTCCTAAAGCCACGGGGCCCACTGGGACACTGCGGGGGCTCGTGGAAGCCAGCGGCCATTGTGACACAGCGGGGCTGCACAGAGCCCACGGTGCTTTGTGACCCGTGGCTCCCAGGAGAGCCTTTGTGATGCTGGGGAACTACAAGGAAGCCTGGCTCCTCTGTGACACCACCACAGAAGCTCAGGGGAGCCCTGGAGACCGTGCTGATGCTATTGAACCTGATGCAACCCTGCCTCCTCTGTGACACCACAGAAGCTCTTGGAGCCCTGGAGACCGTGGTGATGCTATGGAACCTGATGCAACCCTGCCTCCTCTGTGACACCACAGAACCTCTGGGAGCCCTGGAGACCGTGCTGATGCTATGGAACCTGATGCAACCCTGCCTCCACTGTGACACCACAGAAGCTCAGGGAGCCCTGGAGACTGTGGTGATGCTATGGAACCTGATGCAACCCTGCCTCCACTGTGACACCACAGAACCTCTGGGAGCCCTGGAGACCGTGCTGATGCTATGGAACCTGATGCAACCCTGCCTCCACTGTGACACCACAGAAGCTCGGGGAGCTCTGCAGACCGTGGGGATGCTGGCGAAGCTGACGGAACCCTGGGCACCACAGTGACGCTATGGAACCTGGTGGAACCGAGGGGCCACAGTGACACTGTGGGGCCTTTTGGAAGCAACAGGACCCTGGTGGGAAGCCACGGGATGATTAATCCTGCACGAACCTGCTCCAGGTGGGCTCCTCTCTCCCGGCTTCCACAGGTGCTGCTAGGATCCCACTCCGGCACTGGCTTGGCACGGGCTCACGGCTTCCTTTGGCAATGGCTCTGCTCCAGGATGGCATGCTGCAGAGAATGCAGGTAGATTTTGTGCTCACTCCTGGCATGCAGCTGGACAATAAAGCCTGATCCAGCCCCCCCTCAGCATATGTCCGGCTCTGGCATTGGGGCGGGGCAACTTTGGGAGCAGCCCCAGCCCTGCTCCTGCTCCCGGCTGGGCACCCAGCTGCTGGGACACAGGTGTGTCCTGATGCCACCGTCTACTCCTTTGAGAAGGGGAGGACAGAGTGCATCAGGGAGTTTGGTGTGGCTTACATGCGGCAAGGAGAAGGTGCAGCCCCAAACTGGCTTTCACTTCTAGAACCTTTTGCTATTGCGGGAGCAGCTGCTGGAGCTTTTCAACCGAGCTGCAAGAGTGAAAAGTGTGATGGCATGTCTATCTGAGAAGGAAGGTTCGGTGCCGCAGCCTGTTGTGCACAATTTATATGCTGATAAGAGAAGGGGGTGCTTTTGCAACGTTTTCCTTCCTGACACTTCTGTCTCTGTGAGCTTTAGCTGCTTGGACTCAGGGATACCGAAGGTATGTGAAAGTGACTGGGATGCGAGAATCATGTTGCACAGGGAACAGGGAAGGTCAGCAAATGTTTCCTGTCCTGGCACATCTCTCAGTCTGAACTGCAGCTGCAGATGCTTCACTTCCGCCAAGGACTCTGCCACCTTGAGAGAAGGATGCGCTCTATGGAGTTGAGAAAGAAAGTGCGTCTCACTAGCTTCTTTCCTCTACTTCATAGACAGCAAAGGGGCTATGAAAGGCAGCACTGGCTTTTTGTTCTAGGACTTCTTCTTTACAAGCAGCTGCTGGATGTTTGGAAGGGGGTTTGGGATATGCAAAAATGAGAGGCTAAGATGGTAAGAGGGTAAGATGGAAGTCATCTGGCAAAAGCAGAGCTCACAAAAGGGCCAGCTGAGAAAGCTCTTGCTGCCTACAACTTCAACTGCACCCCTCAAAGCAGCAGCACACACGCTGCTCTCGGCACTTTCCTTCTCAGCTCTACGCACCATCCTAAGCCTTGCCTCTCCCACACTCAGGATCCAAAGACAACGGCACCAGGGACTGCTCACACACTAAAGGCACCAGGACAAAAGGCTCACCAGCTTGGCCTTTGCATTCCCGCTGACAGCTCCACAGCTTGAACCCAGAGAACTGCCTGCTGCCAACAGCCTTTCCAATCACTCTGAGCACCTCATGACAAGGAGTGTGGGGAATGAATCTCCAGCAGCCTCCTGCCCCAGGCTGTCCCCCGGGAGCAGCCCTGCTCCAGGCCGTGACTGCCACCTGCACAGCCAAAGGACCCAGAGCCGGTGTTACACACCACGGCTGTGCCTGGCACAGAGACACCAGTGGCCACACAAGTGGCCATGGCACTGTCCACACACAGTCCCTGCTGCTGCTCCCCCAGCCGCTGGCACCAACTCCCAGCCACCCACTCCTAAAGCTACGGGGCCCACTGGGACACTGCGGGGGCTCGTGGAAGCCAGCGGCCATTGTGACACAGCGGGGCTGCACAGAGCCCACGGTGCTTTGTGACCCGTGGCTCCCAGGAGAGCCTTTGTGATGCTGGGGAACTACAAGGAAGCCTGGCTCCTCTGTGACACCACCACAGAAGCTCAGGGGAGCCCTGGAGACCGTGGTGATGCTATGGAACCTGATGCAACCCTGCCTCCACTGTGACACCACAGAAGCTCAGGGAGCCCTGGAGACTGTGGTGATGCTATGGAACCTGATGCAACCCTGCCTCCACTGTGACACCACAGAACCTCTGGGAGCCCTGGAGACCGTGCTGATGCTATGGAACCTGATGCAACCCTGCCTCCACTGTGACACCACAGAAGCTCGGGGAGCTCTGCAGACCGTGGGGATGCTGGCGAAGCTGACGGAACCCTGGGCACCACAGTGACGCTATGGAACCTGGTGGAACCGAGGGGCCACAGTGACACTGTGGGGCCTTTTGGAAGCAACAGGACCCTGGTGGGAAGCCACGGGATGATTAATCCTGCACGAACCTGCTCCAGGTGGGCTCCTCTCTCCCGGCTTCCACAGGTGCTGCTAGGATCCCACTCCGGCACTGGCTTGGCACGGGCTCACGGCTTCCTTTGGCAATGGCTCTGCTCCAGGATGGCATGCTGCAGAGAATGCAGGTAGATTTTGTGCTCACTCCTGGCATGCAGCTGGACAATAAAGCCTGATCCAGCCCCCCCTCAGCATATGTCCGGCTCTGGCATTGGGGCGGGGCAACTTTGGGAGCAGCCCCAGCCCTGCTCCTGCTCCCGGCTGGGCACCCAGCTGCTGGGACACAGGTGTGTCCTGATGCCACCGTCTACTCCTTTGAGAAGGGGAGGACAGAGTGCATCAGGGAGTTTGGTGTGGCTTACATGCGGCAAGGAGAAGGTGCAGCCCCAAACTGGCTTTCACTTCTAGAACCTTTTGCTATTGCGGGAGCAGCTGCTGGAGCTTTTCAACCGAGCTGCAAGAGTGAAAAGTGTGATGGCATGTCTATCTGAGAAGGAAGGTTCGGTGCCGCAGCCTGTTGTGCACAATTTATATGCTGATAAGAGAAGGGGGTGCTTTTGGAACGTTTTCCTTCCTGACACTTCTGTCTCTGTGAGCTTTAGCTGCTTGGACTCAGGGATACCGAAGGTATGTGAAAGTGACTGGGATGCGAGAATCATGTTGCACAGGGAACAGGGAAGGTCAGCAAATGTTTCCTGTCCTGGCACATCTCTCAGTCTGAACTGCAGCTGCAGATGCTTCACTTCCGCCAAGGACTCTGCCACCTTGAGAGAAGGATGCGCTCTATGGAGTTGAGAAAGAAAGTGCGTCTCACTAGCTTCTTTCCTCTACTTCATAGACAGCAAAGGGGCTATGAAAGGCAGCACTGGCTTTTTGTTCTAGGACTTCTTCTTTACAAGCAGCTGCTGGATGTTTGGAAGGGGGTTTGGGATATGCAAAAATGAGAGGCTAAGATGGTAAGAGGGTAAGATGGAAGTCATCTGGCAAAAGCAGAGCTCACAAAAGGGCCAGCTGAGAAAGCTCTTGCTGCCTACAACTTCAACTGCACCCCTCAAAGCAGCAGCACACACGCTGCTCTCGGCACTTTCCTTCTCAGCTCTACGCACCATCCTAAGCCTTGCCTCTCCCACACTCAGGATCCAAAGACAACGGCACCAGGGACTGCTCACACACTAAAGGCACCAGGACAAAAGGCTCACCAGCTTGGCCTTTGCATTCCCGCTGACAGCTCCACAGCTTGAACCCAGAGAACTGCCTGCTGCCAACAGCCTTTCCAATCACTCTGAGCACCTCATGACAAGGAGTGTGGGGAATGAATCTCCAGCAGCCTCCTGCCCCAGGCTGTCCCCCGGGAGCAGCCCTGCTCCAGGCCGTGACTGCCACCTGCACAGCCAAAGGACCCAGAGCCGGTGTTACACACCACGGCTGTGCCTGGCACAGAGACACCAGTGGCCACACAAGTGGCCATGGCACTGTCCACACACAGTCCCTGCTGCTGCTCCCCCAGCCGCTGGCACCAACTCCCAGCCACCCACTCCTAAAGCCACGGGGCCCACTGGGACACTGCGGGGGCTCGTGGAAGCCAGCGGCCATTGTGACACAGCGGGGCTGCACAGAGCCCACGGTGCTTTGTGACCCGTGGCTCCCAGGAGAGCCTTTGTGATGCTGGGGAACTACAAGGAAGCCTGGCTCCTCTGTGACACCACCACAGAAGCTCAGGGGAGCCCTGGAGACCGTGCTGATGCTATTGAACCTGATGCAACCCTGCCTCCTCTGTGACACCACAGAAGCTCTTGGAGCCCTGGAGACCGTGGTGATGCTATGGAACCTGATGCAACCCTGCCTCCTCTGTGACACCACAGAACCTCTGGGAGCCCTGGAGACCGTGCTGATGCTATGGAACCTGATGCAACCCTGCCTCCACTGTGACACCACAGAAGCTCAGGGAGCCCTGGAGACTGTGGTGATGCTATGGAACCTGATGCAACCCTGCCTCCACTGTGACACCACAGAACCTCTGGGAGCCCTGGAGACCGTGCTGATGCTATGGAACCTGATGCAACCCTGCCTCCACTGTGACACCACAGAAGCTCGGGGAGCTCTGCAGACCGTGGGGATGCTGGCGAAGCTGACGGAACCCTGGGCACCACAGTGACGCTATGGAACCTGGTGGAACCGAGGGGCCACAGTGACACTGTGGGGCCTTTTGGAAGCAACAGGACCCTGGTGGGAAGCCACGGGATGATTAATCCTGCACGAACCTGCTCCAGGTGGGCTCCTCTCTCCCGGCTTCCACAGGTGCTGCTAGGATCCCACTCCGGCACTGGCTTGGCACGGGCTCACGGCTTCCTTTGGCAATGGCTCTGCTCCAGGATGGCATGCTGCAGAGAATGCAGGTAGATTTTGTGCTCACTCCTGGCATGCAGCTGGACAATAAAGCCTGATCCAGCCCCCCCTCAGCATATGTCCGGCTCTGGCATTGGGGCGGGGCAACTTTGGGAGCAGCCCCAGCCCTGCTCCTGCTCCCGGCTGGGCACCCAGCTGCTGGGACACAGGTGTGTCCTGATGCCACCGTCTACTCCTTTGAGAAGGGGAGGACAGAGTGCATCAGGGAGTTTGGTGTGGCTTACATGCGGCAAGGAGAAGGTGCAGCCCCAAACTGGCTTTCACTTCTAGAACCTTTTGCTATTGCGGGAGCAGCTGCTGGAGCTTTTCAACCGAGCTGCAAGAGTGAAAAGTGTGATGGCATGTCTATCTGAGAAGGAAGGTTCGGTGCCGCAGCCTGTTGTGCACAATTTATATGCTGATAAGAGAAGGGGGTGCTTTTGCAACGTTTTCCTTCCTGACACTTCTGTCTCTGTGAGCTTTAGCTGCTTGGACTCAGGGATACCGAAGGTATGTGAAAGTGACTGGGATGCGAGAATCATGTTGCACAGGGAACAGGGAAGGTCAGCAAATGTTTCCTGTCCTGGCACATCTCTCAGTCTGAACTGCAGCTGCAGATGCTTCACTTCCGCCAAGGACTCTGCCACCTTGAGAGAAGGATGCGCTCTATGGAGTTGAGAAAGAAAGTGCGTCTCACTAGCTTCTTTCCTCTACTTCATAGACAGCAAAGGGGCTATGAAAGGCAGCACTGGCTTTTTGTTCTAGGACTTCTTCTTTACAAGCAGCTGCTGGATGTTTGGAAGGGGGTTTGGGATATGCAAAAATGAGAGGCTAAGATGGTAAGAGGGTAAGATGGAAGTCATCTGGCAAAAGCAGAGCTCACAAAAGGGCCAGCTGAGAAAGCTCTTGCTGCCTACAACTTCAACTGCACCCCTCAAAGCAGCAGCACACACGCTGCTCTCGGCACTTTCCTTCTCAGCTCTACGCACCATCCTAAGCCTTGCCTCTCCCACACTCAGGATCCAAAGACAACGGCACCAGGGACTGCTCACACACTAAAGGCACCAGGACAAAAGGCTCACCAGCTTGGCCTTTGCATTCCCGCTGACAGCTCCACAGCTTGAACCCAGAGAACTGCCTGCTGCCAACAGCCTTTCCAATCACTCTGAGCACCTCATGACAAGGAGTGTGGGGAATGAATCTCCAGCAGCCTCCTGCCCCAGGCTGTCCCCCGGGAGCAGCCCTGCTCCAGGCCGTGACTGCCACCTGCACAGCCAAAGGACCCAGAGCCGGTGTTACACACCACGGCTGTGCCTGGCACAGAGACACCAGTGGCCACACAAGTGGCCATGGCACTGTCCACACACAGTCCCTGCTGCTGCTCCCCCAGCCGCTGGCACCAACTCCCAGCCACCCACTCCTAAAGCCACGGGGCCCACTGGGACACTGCGGGGGCTCGTGGAAGCCAGCGGCCATTGTGACACAGCGGGGCTGCACAGAGCCCACGGTGCTTTGTGACCCGTGGCTCCCAGGAGAGCCTTTGTGATGCTGGGGAACTACAAGGAAGCCTGGCTCCTCTGTGACACCACCACAGAAGCTCAGGGGAGCCCTGGAGACCGTGCTGATGCTATTGAACCTGATGCAACCCTGCCTCCTCTGTGACACCACAGAAGCTCTTGGAGCCCTGGAGACCGTGGTGATGCTATGGAACCTGATGCAACCCTGCCTCCTCTGTGACACCACAGAACCTCTGGGAGCCCTGGAGACCGTGCTGATGCTATGGAACCTGATGCAACCCTGCCTCCACTGTGACACCACAGAAGCTCAGGGAGCCCTGGAGACTGTGGTGATGCTATGGAACCTGATGCAACCCTGCCTCCACTGTGACACCACAGAACCTCTGGGAGCCCTGGAGACCGTGCTGATGCTATGGAACCTGATGCAACCCTGCCTCCACTGTGACACCACAGAAGCTCGGGGAGCTCTGCAGACCGTGGGGATGCTGGCGAAGCTGACGGAACCCTGGGCACCACAGTGACGCTATGGAACCTGGTGGAACCGAGGGGCCACAGTGACACTGTGGGGCCTTTTGGAAGCAACAGGACCCTGGTGGGAAGCCACGGGATGATTAATCCTGCACGAACCTGCTCCAGGTGGGCTCCTCTCTCCCGGCTTCCACAGGTGCTGCTAGGATCCCACTCCGGCACTGGCTTGGCACGGGCTGACGGCTTCCTTTGGCAATGGCTCTGCTCCAGGATGGCATGCTGCAGAGAATGCAGGTAGATTTTGTGCTCACTCCTGGCATGCAGCTGGACAATAAAGCCTGATCCAGCCCCCCCTCAGCATATGTCCGGCTCTGGCATTGGGGCGGGGCAACTTTGGGAGCAGCCCCAGCCCTGCTCCTGCTCCCGGCTGGGCACCCAGCTGCTGGGACACAGGTGTGTCCTGATGCCACCGTCTACTCCTTTGAGAAGGGGAGGACAGAGTGCATCAGGGAGTTTGGTGTGGCTTACATGCGGCAAGGAGAAGGTGCAGCCCCAAACTGGCTTTCACTTCTAGAACCTTTTGCTATTGCGGGAGCAGCTGCTGGAGCTTTTCAACCGAGCTGCAAGAGTGAAAAGTGTGATGGCATGTCTATCTGAGAAGGAAGGTTCGGTGCCGCAGCCTGTTGTGCACAATTTATATGCTGATAAGAGAAGGGGGTGCTTTTGCAACGTTTTCCTTCCTGACACTTCTGTCTCTGTGAGCTTTAGCTGCTTGGACTCAGGGATACCGAAGGTATGTGAAAGTGACTGGGATGCGAGAATCATGTTGCACAGGGAACAGGGAAGGTCAGCAAATGTTTCCTGTCCTGGCACATCTCTCAGTCTGAACTGCAGCTGCAGATGCTTCACTTCCGCCAAGGACTCTGCCACCTTGAGAGAAGGATGCGCTCTATGGAGTTGAGAAAGAAAGTGCGTCTCACTAGCTTCTTTCCTCTACTTCATAGACAGCAAAGGGGCTATGAAAGGCAGCACTGGCTTTTTGTTCTAGGACTTCTTCTTTACAAGCAGCTGCTGGATGTTTGGAAGGGGGTTTGGGATATGCAAAAATGAGAGGCTAAGATGGTAAGAGGGTAAGATGGAAGTCATCTGGCAAAAGCAGAGCTCACAAAAGGGCCAGCTGAGAAAGCTCTTGCTGCCTACAACTTCAACTGCACCCCTCAAAGCAGCAGCACACACGCTGCTCTCGGCACTTTCCTTCTCAGCTCTACGCACCATCCTAAGCCTTGCCTCTCCCACACTCAGGATCCAAAGACAACGGCACCAGGGACTGCTCACACACTAAAGGCACCAGGACAAAAGGCTCACCAGCTTGGCCTTTGCATTCCCGCTGACAGCTCCACAGCTTGAACCCAGAGAACTGCCTGCTGCCAACAGCCTTTCCAATCACTCTGAGCACCTCATGACAAGGAGTGTGGGGAATGAATCTCCAGCAGCCTCCTGCCCCAGGCTGTCCCCCGGGAGCAGCCCTGCTCCAGGCCGTGACTGCCACCTGCACAGCCAAAGGACCCAGAGCCGGTGTTACACACCACGGCTGTGCCTGGCACAGAGACACCAGTGGCCACACAAGTGGCCATGGCACTGTCCACACACAGTCCCTGCTGCTGCTCCCCCAGCCGCTGGCACCAACTCCCAGCCACCCACTCCTAAAGCCACGGGGCCCACTGGGACACTGCGGGGGCTCGTGGAAGCCAGCGGCCATTGTGACACAGCGGGGCTGCACAGAGCCCACGGTGCTTTGTGACCCGTGGCTCCCAGGAGAGCCTTTGTTGTTGGGGAAGATGAAACAGGAAAGCCTTATAAATATGATTGCCTAACAAAAGATTCTGGGAATATGAAAACTGTGAGCGACATCGAAATGAAGGCCATCTTTGAGATATAGAGTCTTAGTTACTGAACAACTGGAAAACAATGGTATAGCCGGCTGAAGGTAATCCCCTCTTGATTGAACAATACCCTCTGCTTGCAGACAGGTCCAAGGGTCAGAGCAGACCCTACTAGCTCAGCAGAAGGGGTCCAAAGAGTAGTTTTTAGAAGTTAAAATGTAACACTCTATGGTAATGTAAGAACTCTTATAGGCTGTATGTAAATGCTATAGGATTTGTACCTTGTATTAGATTGGCTACTGAGAATTAGAATATTCACTACAGAAGATGATTTATTGTATTGTAACAAGCTCCTCGCTCTCTTAACTCCTCTCCTCTTAGTAATGCTCTTCTCCTCTTAGTAACGCTCTTAGTAACTCTCTTAGTAGCTCTCTTAGTAATGCTCTTCTCCTCTTAGTAGCTCTCTTAGTAACTCTCTTGCTCTTCTTCTTCCTCTTAATTCAGCTCTCCTCTTAGTTTGTCTCTCTTGCTCTTTACACTCTTAGCTCTCAGCCTCTTGCTCTAGCTCTCTCGCTCACTCTCTCTCCCTCTCTTACACCTTGGGCCTGCTTGGAGCTGCAGCTGGCAGCTCTAAGCAGTGCCCCTGTACCCACGCCCTCTGCAATAAACTGCATGCTCCAAAGACCTGCTTATAGAGATCTCTCGTCGCCGTCCATCTCCAGCCGGGCCCGACCGAACCCACACCCTCATCACCATCATCGCCATCAATTTCGACAAACTGGCGCCCAAACGTGAGTGAAGGCCTGATTCAGCTTCTTCCACCTGTGAGAGACTTCGCCATGGACGGTAACTAAAAGACCAGTTATAGCCACCTGGAACGTGTCGTGAGCACGGCATACCGTTGCTGCGCAGCGTAAAAGCCGGAGCTCTATAACTCTGCTGAGGCAGCCCTCGAGCACGGGGAGCCGTTACTTCGTAGCAATTACCTGGAGCTCTCGGAGGGAGGAAATTGCCTGGCAGTCCTCGAGCACAGACGGCCACTGCTGCGCAGCGGTTACCTGGAGCTCTTTGAGGAAGTTTGCCGTGGTACCCCTCGAGCACGGACACGCTGCTAAGCAGTGCAGACCGGAGCTCTTAGGAGGGATCCAGCTGCGCGCCCGAGCACAGGCGGGTATTGCTCAGCACCGCCCGCGCTGGAGCTCTGAGTGGAGACACCTGCGAGGTCCCGAGCACGGAAAGCCGTTGCCAAGCGACGCCTGAAACCGGAGCTCTGAGGAGGGACCCGACAGCAGCGTCCTGAGCGCCGTGTGGAGAGCCTGGCCAGCCCCCCACGACGGACTTCTGATTAAGGACCCTGCCCCCTGCGACATCTAGGTGAGTATCATACTGGTCAATAATGGGACAAACTCACTCTGCCCATGACAGACATCTCTATAAACAACTTAAGTACTTACTAAGCTCCGGTCCAAGTCAATTACCTAAACAGGAGCTAAAAAACCTCTTAGAATGGACTCTGATTAATTTCCCAAATGCTGACCGTTCAGCCGTCTTTACAAGAGACTTCTGGGACACAGTTCGGGTTAAACTCTTTAATAATATCTCCCGCCGGGATTGGGCTGCCGCGGAGCTGGTCCCGGCTTGCAGAGCGCTCGTGGAGCTGTTTGCTGCGAAGGCGCCGCCCGCAGCAGCCACCTCGCCGGGTCCCGCTCCTGCTGCGAGCCCGCCCCTTGCCGCCGCGAGCCTGCAACCGGGCACGGCCCCCGCCCCGCCGCCGGACCTCACGGCTCCGGTACCCGCGGTCCAGCTGTCTCGTGCCGCCCCGCCCCACCCCCCCGCGGTCCCTGCACCGGTCACCCCTGCCCCACCGGACTCCACCGCCCCCCCCACCGCCCCCGTCATCTCCACCCCCACGGTCCCGTTAGTCCCTGCTGTCCCGCCTCTCGCGGCTCCGGTAGCCGCGGTCCGACTGACTCGTGCCGCCCCGCCCCCCGCCCCCGCTGTCCTGGCAGCCGTCACCCCTGTCCCACCGGACCCTACGACCCCCTCCACCGCTCCCCCCATCCCCGCCCCCCCCATCCCGTTCCTCCCTGCTGCCCCGGCTCCCGCGGTCCCCGCCCTCGGCTCCAGCGTCTTCGCGGCCCCGTCCCTCGCTCCTCCCACCCCGTCCGCCAGCGCCTTCGCGGCCCCGCCCCCCGCCGATAGCCCCGCGGGGCCAGCGGCTGCTCCCCTGCCACCTACGGGTCCTACCGCTCCCCTAGCCGCGCCTGTTATGGCTGTAGCCACCATCATAGCCGGCCCCCCGCAAAGCCAGGCGGCGACCCTTCTTCCAGCCCCCCAGGTCCCCCTCGCCGCCACCGACACGGCGCCGGTGGTGGTCAACGTCCCGTCCGCGGGACACGGAGCGCCCCAGCCCCGCCAGCCACCTGGTGCCGGCGCTGCAGCGCCTACACAGATGGCTGCTGCCTCTCCCGTGCCTGCCGCTGCTCCAGCCCCGTCTCCTGGCACCGCCGCGCCGGCAGCCACACCAGCCCAGCCTGCAAACTCCCAGCGGCAGCACGCCGCGGTCCAGCCGCCGACTGGCCCACCGTTCGCCATGGCCCCACCGCAACATACTCCCGCCGCCTCCACGCCGGCCCTCCCGCCTCCCGCAGCCCCGGGATCGTCTCCTGCCGACGGGACAGCCCTGCCACCTCCCGCTCTCCCCGACACACAGACAGCGGCCATCACAGTCCGCCACGTTGACCTGATGGCGCAACCCACGCACGCTCACACTTCTCCAACCACAGCACTGCTCACGGAACTAGCTCCGCCACCGCCCCCCACGGCTTTCACCTCGCCTTCAATAGAGCCACCCGCACCCCCTCGCCCGCTGCCGCGGAGCCGGTTGCTCGCGGCCCCCCCGCCTCCTCGCCCGCCACCGCGGAGATCGGCAGTGCCATCGCCGCCCCCGCCGGGGCCCTCCGGCACCGCACAGCTGTATCCCTCGGCTACCGCCGCCCAGCAACATCCCTCCGCGCAGCTCAGCCTCGCCTCACAAGCCGCAAACAGGGGGGGAACGGAGGGCAGTGGTGCAGCTCCAGTGGCAGGGAAGACGGAGAGCCGCTCTGCCCGAGCTGATGCTTTAAATCTAACACCAGGAAACCCTGAAAAGCAGCCAGATTTGTTTGCAATGAGCCCCAGAGTCCCGCCAGCGAGCGGCTGGGATCTTGCAACCCATAAGGAGAAAACGAGTTCTGAGAGTTTGTTAGCGCTACTTTCTGAATCAAAAAATCCTCCAAAGTGCTCAGATTATTCTCAATTAACAGATTGGCATGAAATAAGACTCCAAAGCTGTAAAGATGAAAGTCTATTAGCTAAGCCTGTGATAGCTAGCCAACAGCCTGACAGTCCCAAAACGTGGGTTCCCATCCCCACTCACGAAATTAAAGAACTAAGAAGGGCTGTAAGAGATAGTGGTATTTGCTCACCGTATCTTAAACAACTGCTAAAAAGTACCCTAAAAAGAACACATCAAACCCTAAAACGCATTTTAGATCAACAGAGAGGGGGAGAAGTCCAGGATACACCTCAAAGGAGGTTGAACAAGGCTTTGTATGTTTACAATTTTTTGAATAGCTCTGCAGAAGAGCCTGATCCCCCCATTTATAGACATTTTTTGAACAACAAAAAAGCAAAACTGAAAGAGCGCCCCCCAGTTTTGATTAAAAATCTAGACTCAGGAAAAATAGAAGGACCATACAATCTTATAATGTGGGGGAAGGGGTTTGCATGTGTTTCCACAGGTGAAGGAATCAAGTGGGTTCCAGCAAAAAACGTGAAGCCATACCTCGCATCAAAGCCTGCTGATGCCACCACACCAGCCAGTGACTCTGCAAGTGGAAGCCAGGAAGCAAGCACCCAGACCTGAACTGCGCAGAATCACCAGAAGAAAGTGATCTGCCAAAAACAGCTCAAGAAAAGAATGGAGTTTTCTCATTTGCGCGCGTGCATGTTGCTTTTATTCTTTTGTTTTAGTTTTTGTAGTGAAGCTTTACCTGTGAATCAACCAAAGACAAATGTCTGGGTTGCTTTAGCCAAATCCGCAGGCTCCGATACCATCTGTCTATCTGACACAAGCCCTGACAAACCTTTTTCAACCTGTTTAGTTGGAGTACCTCTTCCAGAAGGTTTTGATAATATTACTCTTGATAAGTATTGGCCATATGACGATCATCATGTATCTCCAACTCCCAGCCATAGACACCAAACTTATATTGATAATTCTAAAATTGATAAATCTGACCTTCAAGAGCTAGAAATCCTAGGTTCGTTAACTATGGATACCTGCTATTTCTTTCACTTTCAAGGAGAAAACGGTCCCCATTTAAATGTTACCCCATATCACCCAGCTTATAGCAATGTAACTTCTTGGTGTAGTCAAGTTAAGCTTCTTATATATGACGAACCTCATGCAGATCGTTTTAGCAAACTTCCTATTCGATTCCCCAGAGGAATTTGGCTCATCTGTGGAGACAGGGCCTGGCAAGGTATACCTTCAAAAATAGATGGTGGCCCTTGTGCTCTGGGACAACTTACAATTATTGCTCCCAGTGTCAAAGAGGTAATCAAAAAGAAAAGCAGAAAGATCAGATCTTCCTGGGGACATCAGTACGATAGTGACTGTGATAGTGACTTCCACCCTTGGAACTCTGGAAAATCAATTGTTGCAAGCATTTTTCTACCTCAGTTAAGCTCCTCAATTGCTTTAAAACAGTTAAACAAGTTGGGATGTTGGCTCAGCAAGGAGGTAAATGCCACCTCTACTATGATCAGTGATCTGTTAACCGATGAAGAGGCAGTCAGACATGCCACTTTACAAAATAGAGCTGCCGTTGATTATCTTTTATTAGCACATGGGCACGGCTGTGAAGATTTTGAAGGATTATGCTGTATGAACTTATCCGATCATTCTGTTTCCATTCACAAACAGCTACAAAACCTAAAGGATCTAGCTAACCAAATTAGAACAGATGACCCGTCTTGGCTGGACAGTTTGTTTGATGATTGGAGCTTTGCACCTTGGCTAAGGGAACTCTGTAAAATAGGCTTGATTATTCTAGTAGTAATAATTATAGTTTTAGTAGCAGTACCTTGTATGCTTCAGTGTGTGCAAAAAATAACGAGTAGGACTGTATCTAATATCTTAGTTGTTCATCAGAACGGGGGAGATGTTGGGGAAGATGAAACAGGAAAGCCTTATAAATATGATTGCCTAACAAAAGATTCTGGGAATATGAAAACTGTGAGCGACATCGAAATGAAGGCCATCTTTGAGATATAGAGTCTTAGTTACTGAACAACTGGAAAACAATGGTATAGCCGGCTGAAGGTAATCCCCTCTTGATTGAACAATACCCTCTGCTTGCAGACAGGTCCAAGGGTCAGAGCAGACCCTACTAGCTCAGCAGAAGGGGTCCAAAGAGTAGTTTTTAGAAGTTAAAATGTAACACTCTATGGTAATGTAAGAACTCTTATAGGCTGTATGTAAATGCTATAGGATTTGTACCTTGTATTAGATTGGCTACTGAGAATTAGAATATTCACTACAGAAGATGATTTATTGTATTGTAACAAGCTCCTCGCTCTCTTAACTCCTCTCCTCTTAGTAATGCTCTTCTCCTCTTAGTAACGCTCTTAGTAACTCTCTTAGTAGCTCTCTTAGTAATGCTCTTCTCCTCTTAGTAGCTCTCTTAGTAACTCTCTTGCTCTTCTTCTTCCTCTTAATTCAGCTCTCCTCTTAGTTTGTCTCTCTTGCTCTTTACACTCTTAGCTCTCAGCCTCTTGCTCTAGCTCTCTCGCTCACTCTCTCTCCCTCTCTTACACCTTGGGCCTGCTTGGAGCTGCAGCTGGCAGCTCTAAGCAGTGCCCCTGTACCCACGCCCTCTGCAATAAACTGCATGCTCCAAAGACCTGCTTATAGAGATCTCTCGTCGCCGTCCATCTCCAGCCGGGCCCGACCGAACCCACACCCTCATCACCATCATCGCCATCAATTTCGACATTTGTGATGCTGGGGAACTACAAGGAAGCCTGGCTCCTCTGTGACACCACCACAGAAGCTCAGGGGAGCCCTGGAGACCGTGCTGATGCTATGGAACCTGATGCAACCCTGCCTCCTCTGTGACACCACAGAAGCTCTTGGAGCCCTGGAGACCGTGGTGATGCTATGGAACCTGATGCAACCCTGCCTCCTCTGTGACACCACAGAACCTCTGGGAGCCCTGGAGACCGTGCTGATGCTATGGAACCTGATGCAACCCTGCCTCCACTGTGACACCACAGAAGCTCAGGGAGCCCTGGAGACTGTGGTGATGCTATGGAACCTGATGCAACCCTGCCTCCACTGTGACACCACAGAACCTCTGGGAGCCCTGGAGACCGTGCTGATGCTATGGAACCTGATGCAACCCTGCCTCCACTGTGACACCACAGAAGCTCGGGGAGCTCTGCAGACCGTGGGGATGCTGGCGAAGCTGACGGAACCCTGGGCACCACAGTGACGCTATGGAACCTGGTGGAACCGAGGGGCCACAGTGACACTGTGGGGCCTTTTGGAAGCAACAGGACCCTGGTGGGAAGCCACGGGATGATTAATCCTGCACGAACCTGCTCCAGGTGGGCTCCTCTCTCCCGGCTTCCACAGGTGCTGCTAGGATCCCACTCCGGCACTGGCTTGGCACGGGCTCACGGCTTCCTTTGGCAATGGCTCTGCTCCAGGATGGCATGCTGCAGAGAATGCAGGTAGATTTTGTGCTCACTCCTGGCATGCAGCTGGACAATAAAGCCTGATCCAGCCCCCCCTCAGCATATGTCCGGCTCTGGCATTGGGGCGGGGCAACTTTGGGAGCAGCCCCAGCCCTGCTCCTGCTCCCGGCTGGGCACCCAGCTGCTGGGACACAGGTGTGTCCTGATGCCACCGTCTACTCCTTTGAGAAGGGGAGGACAGAGTGCATCAGGGAGTTTGGTGTGGCTTACATGCGGCAAGGAGAAGGTGCAGCCCCAAACTGGCTTTCACTTCTAGAACCTTTTGCTATTGCGGGAGCAGCTGCTGGAGCTTTTCAACCGAGCTGCAAGAGTGAAAAGTGTGATGGCATGTCTATCTGAGAAGGAAGGTTCGGTGCCGCAGCCTGTTGTGCACAATTTATATGCTGATAAGAGAAGGGGGTGCTTTTGCAACGTTTTCCTTCCTGACACTTCTGTCTCTGTGAGCTTTAGCTGCTTGGACTCAGGGGTACCGAAGGTATGTGAAAGTGACTGGGATGCGAGAATCATGTTGCACAGGGAACAGGGAAGGTCAGCAAATGTTTCCTGTCCTGGCACATCTCTCAGTCTGAACTGCAGCTGCAGATGCTTCACTTCCGCCAAGGACTCTGCCACCTTGAGAGAAGGATGCGCTCTATGGAGTTGAGAAAGAAAGTGCGTCTCACTAGCTTCTTTCCTCTACTTCATAGACAGCAAAGGGGCTATGAAAGGCAGCACTGGCTTTTTGTTCTAGGACTTCTTCTTTACAAGCAGCTGCTGGATGTTTGGAAGGGGGTTTGGGATATGCAAAAATGAGAGGCTAAGATGGTAAGAGGGTAAGATGGAAGTCATCTGGCAAAAGCAGAGCTCACAAAAGGGCCAGCTGAGAAAGCTCTTGCTGCCTACAACTTCAACTGCACCCCTCAAAGCAGCAGCACACACGCTGCTCTCGGCACTTTCCTTCTCAGCTCTACGCACCATCCTAAGCCTTGCCTCTCCCACACTCAGGATCCAAAGACAACGGCACCAGGGACTGCTCACACACTAAAGGCACCAGGACAAAAGGCTCACCAGCTTGGCCTTTGCATTCCCGCTGACAGCTCCACAGCTTGAACCCAGAGAACTGCCTGCTGCCAACAGCCTTTCCAATCACTCTGAGCACCTCATGACAAGGAGTGTGGGGAATGAATCTCCAGCAGCCTCCTGCCCCAGGCTGTCCCCCGGGAGCAGCCCTGCTCCAGGCCGTGACTGCCACCTGCACAGCCAAAGGACCCAGAGCCGGTGTTACACACCACGGCTGTGCCTGGCACAGAGACACCAGTGGCCACACAAGTGGCCATGGCACTGTCCACACACAGTCCCTGCTGCTGCTCCCCCAGCCGCTGGCACCAACTCCCAGCCACCCACTCCTAAAGCCACGGGGCCCACTGGGACACTGCGGGGGCTCGTGGAAGCCAGCGGCCATTGTGACACAGCGGGGCTGCACAGAGCCCACGGTGCTTTGTGACCCGTGGCTCCCAGGAGAGCCTTTGTTGTTGGGGAAGATGAAACAGGAAAGCCTTATAAATATGATTGCCTAACAAAAGATTCTGGGAATATGAAAACTGTGAGCGACATCGAAATGAAGGCCATCTTTGAGATATAGAGTCTTAGTTACTGAACAACTGGAAAACAATGGTATAGCCGGCTGAAGGTAATCCCCTCTTGATTGAACAATACCCTCTGCTTGCAGACAGGTCCAAGGGTCAGAGCAGACCCTACTAGCTCAGCAGAAGGGGTCCAAAGAGTAGTTTTTAGAAGTTAAAATGTAACACTCTATGGTAATGTAAGAACTCTTATAGGCTGTATGTAAATGCTATAGGATTTGTACCTTGTATTAGATTGGCTACTGAGAATTAGAATATTCACTACAGAAGATGATTTATTGTATTGTAACAAGCTCCTCGCTCTCTTAACTCCTCTCCTCTTAGTAATGCTCTTCTCCTCTTAGTAACGCTCTTAGTAACTCTCTTAGTAGCTCTCTTAGTAATGCTCTTCTCCTCTTAGTAGCTCTCTTAGTAACTCTCTTGCTCTTCTTCTTCCTCTTAATTCAGCTCTCCTCTTAGTTTGTCTCTCTTGCTCTTTACACTCTTAGCTCTCAGCCTCTTGCTCTAGCTCTCTCGCTCACTCTCTCTCCCTCTCTTACACCTTGGGCCTGCTTGGAGCTGCAGCTGGCAGCTCTAAGCAGTGCCCCTGTACCCACGCCCTCTGCAATAAACTGCATGCTCCAAAGACCTGCTTATAGAGATCTCTCGTCGCCGTCCATCTCCAGCCGGGCCCGACCGAACCCACACCCTCATCACCATCATCGCCATCAATTTCGACAAACTGGCGCCCAAACGTGAGTGAAGGCCTGATTCAGCTTCTTCCACCTGTGAGAGACTTCGCCATGGACGGTAACTAAAAGACCAGTTATAGCCACCTGGAACGTGTCGTGAGCACGGCATACCGTTGCTGCGCAGCGTAAAAGCCGGAGCTCTATAACTCTGCTGAGGCAGCCCTCGAGCACGGGGAGCCGTTACTTCGTAGCAATTACCTGGAGCTCTCGGAGGGAGGAAATTGCCTGGCAGTCCTCGAGCACAGACGGCCACTGCTGCGCAGCGGTTACCTGGAGCTCTTTGAGGAAGTTTGCCGTGGTACCCCTCGAGCACGGACACGCTGCTAAGCAGTGCAGACCGGAGCTCTTAGGAGGGATCCAGCTGCGCGCCCGAGCACAGGCGGGTATTGCTCAGCACCGCCCGCGCTGGAGCTCTGAGTGGAGACACCTGCGAGGTCCCGAGCACGGAAAGCCGTTGCCAAGCGACGCCTGAAACCGGAGCTCTGAGGAGGGACCCGACAGCAGCGTCCTGAGCGCCGTGTGGAGAGCCTGGCCAGCCCCCCACGACGGACTTCTGATTAAGGACCCTGCCCCCTGCGACATCTAGGTGAGTATCATACTGGTCAATAATGGGACAAACTCACTCTGCCCATGACAGACATCTCTATAAACAACTTAAGTACTTACTAAGCTCCGGTCCAAGTCAATTACCTAAACAGGAGCTAAAAAACCTCTTAGAATGGACTCTGATTAATTTCCCAAATGCTGACCGTTCAGCCGTCTTTACAAGAGACTTCTGGGACACAGTTCGGGTTAAACTCTTTAATAATATCTCCCGCCGGGATTGGGCTGCCGCGGAGCTGGTCCCGGCTTGCAGAGCGCTCGTGGAGCTGTTTGCTGCGAAGGCGCCGCCCGCAGCAGCCACCTCGCCGGGTCCCGCTCCTGCTGCGAGCCCGCCCCTTGCCGCCGCGAGCCTGCAACCGGGCACGGCCCCCGCCCCGCCGCCGGACCTCACGGCTCCGGTACCCGCGGTCCAGCTGTCTCGTGCCGCCCCGCCCCACCCCCCCGCGGTCCCTGCACCGGTCACCCCTGCCCCACCGGACTCCACCGCCCCCCCCACCGCCCCCGTCATCTCCACCCCCACGGTCCCGTTAGTCCCTGCTGTCCCGCCTCTCGCGGCTCCGGTAGCCGCGGTCCGACTGACTCGTGCCGCCCCGCCCCCCGCCCCCGCTGTCCTGGCAGCCGTCACCCCTGTCCCACCGGACCCT
The DNA here is from genome assembly GCF_041296385.1 of Aphelocoma coerulescens. Taxonomy (NCBI): domain Eukaryota; kingdom Metazoa; phylum Chordata; class Aves; order Passeriformes; family Corvidae; genus Aphelocoma; species Aphelocoma coerulescens. The sequence continues at coordinate 91,891 of NW_027183561.1, read as the reverse complement.
ACGACCCCCTCCACCGCTCCCCCCATCCCCGCCCCCCCCATCCCGTTCCTCCCTGCTGCCCCGGCTCCCGCGGTCCCCGCCCTCGGCTCCAGCGTCTTCGCGGCCCCGTCCCTCGCTCCTCCCACCCCGTCCGCCAGCGCCTTCGCGGCCCCGCCCCCCGCCGATAGCCCCGCGGGGCCAGCGGCTGCTCCCCTGCCACCTACGGGTCCTACCGCTCCCCTAGCCGCGCCTGTTATGGCTGTAGCCACCATCATAGCCGGCCCCCCGCAAAGCCAGGCGGCGACCCTTCTTCCAGCCCCCCAGGTCCCCCTCGCCGCCACCGACACGGCGCCGGTGGTGGTCAACGTCCCGTCCGCGGGACACGGAGCGCCCCAGCCCCGCCAGCCACCTGGTGCCGGCGCTGCAGCGCCTACACAGATGGCTGCTGCCTCTCCCGTGCCTGCCGCTGCTCCAGCCCCGTCTCCTGGCACCGCCGCGCCGGCAGCCACACCAGCCCAGCCTGCAAACTCCCAGCGGCAGCACGCCGCGGTCCAGCCGCCGACTGGCCCACCGTTCGCCATGGCCCCACCGCAACATACTCCCGCCGCCTCCACGCCGGCCCTCCCGCCTCCCGCAGCCCCGGGATCGTCTCCTGCCGACGGGACAGCCCTGCCACCTCCCGCTCTCCCCGACACACAGACAGCGGCCATCACAGTCCGCCACGTTGACCTGATGGCGCAACCCACGCACGCTCACACTTCTCCAACCACAGCACTGCTCACGGAACTAGCTCCGCCACCGCCCCCCACGGCTTTCACCTCGCCTTCAATAGAGCCACCCGCACCCCCTCGCCCGCTGCCGCGGAGCCGGTTGCTCGCGGCCCCCCCGCCTCCTCGCCCGCCACCGCGGAGATCGGCAGTGCCATCGCCGCCCCCGCCGGGGCCCTCCGGCACCGCACAGCTGTATCCCTCGGCTACCGCCGCCCAGCAACATCCCTCCGCGCAGCTCAGCCTCGCCTCACAAGCCGCAAACAGGGGGGGAACGGAGGGCAGTGGTGCAGCTCCAGTGGCAGGGAAGACGGAGAGCCGCTCTGCCCGAGCTGATGCTTTAAATCTAACACCAGGAAACCCTGAAAAGCAGCCAGATTTGTTTGCAATGAGCCCCAGAGTCCCGCCAGCGAGCGGCTGGGATCTTGCAACCCATAAGGAGAAAACGAGTTCTGAGAGTTTGTTAGCGCTACTTTCTGAATCAAAAAATCCTCCAAAGTGCTCAGATTATTCTCAATTAACAGATTGGCATGAAATAAGACTCCAAAGCTGTAAAGATGAAAGTCTATTAGCTAAGCCTGTGATAGCTAGCCAACAGCCTGACAGTCCCAAAACGTGGGTTCCCATCCCCACTCACGAAATTAAAGAACTAAGAAGGGCTGTAAGAGATAGTGGTATTTGCTCACCGTATCTTAAACAACTGCTAAAAAGTACCCTAAAAAGAACACATCAAACCCTAAAACGCATTTTAGATCAACAGAGAGGGGGAGAAGTCCAGGATACACCTCAAAGGAGGTTGAACAAGGCTTTGTATGTTTACAATTTTTTGAATAGCTCTGCAGAAGAGCCTGATCCCCCCATTTATAGACATTTTTTGAACAACAAAAAAGCAAAACTGAAAGAGCGCCCCCCAGTTTTGATTAAAAATCTAGACTCAGGAAAAATAGAAGGACCATACAATCTTATAATGTGGGGGAAGGGGTTTGCATGTGTTTCCACAGGTGAAGGAATCAAGTGGGTTCCAGCAAAAAACGTGAAGCCATACCTCGCATCAAAGCCTGCTGATGCCACCACACCAGCCAGTGACTCTGCAAGTGGAAGCCAGGAAGCAAGCACCCAGACCTGAACTGCGCAGAATCACCAGAAGAAAGTGATCTGCCAAAAACAGCTCAAGAAAAGAATGGAGTTTTCTCATTTGCGCGCGTGCATGTTGCTTTTATTCTTTTGTTTTAGTTTTTGTAGTGAAGCTTTACCTGTGAATCAACCAAAGACAAATGTCTGGGTTGCTTTAGCCAAATCCGCAGGCTCCGATACCATCTGTCTATCTGACACAAGCCCTGACAAACCTTTTTCAACCTGTTTAGTTGGAGTACCTCTTCCAGAAGGTTTTGATAATATTACTCTTGATAAGTATTGGCCATATGACGATCATCATGTATCTCCAACTCCCAGCCATAGACACCAAACTTATATTGATAATTCTAAAATTGATAAATCTGACCTTCAAGAGCTAGAAATCCTAGGTTCGTTAACTATGGATACCTGCTATTTCTTTCACTTTCAAGGAGAAAACGGTCCCCATTTAAATGTTACCCCATATCACCCAGCTTATAGCAATGTAACTTCTTGGTGTAGTCAAGTTAAGCTTCTTATATATGACGAACCTCATGCAGATCGTTTTAGCAAACTTCCTATTCGATTCCCCAGAGGAATTTGGCTCATCTGTGGAGACAGGGCCTGGCAAGGTATACCTTCAAAAATAGATGGTGGCCCTTGTGCTCTGGGACAACTTACAATTATTGCTCCCAGTGTCAAAGAGGTAATCAAAAAGAAAAGCAGAAAGATCAGATCTTCCTGGGGACATCAGTACGATAGTGACTGTGATAGTGACTTCCACCCTTGGAACTCTGGAAAATCAATTGTTGCAAGCATTTTTCTACCTCAGTTAAGCTCCTCAATTGCTTTAAAACAGTTAAACAAGTTGGGATGTTGGCTCAGCAAGGAGGTAAATGCCACCTCTACTATGATCAGTGATCTGTTAACCGATGAAGAGGCAGTCAGACATGCCACTTTACAAAATAGAGCTGCCGTTGATTATCTTTTATTAGCACATGGGCACGGCTGTGAAGATTTTGAAGGATTATGCTGTATGAACTTATCCGATCATTCTGTTTCCATTCACAAACAGCTACAAAACCTAAAGGATCTAGCTAACCAAATTAGAACAGATGACCCGTCTTGGCTGGACAGTTTGTTTGATGATTGGAGCTTTGCACCTTGGCTAAGGGAACTCTGTAAAATAGGCTTGATTATTCTAGTAGTAATAATTATAGTTTTAGTAGCAGTACCTTGTATGCTTCAGTGTGTGCAAAAAATAACGAGTAGGACTGTATCTAATATCTTAGTTGTTCATCAGAACGGGGGAGATGTTGGGGAAGATGAAACAGGAAAGCCTTATAAATATGATTGCCTAACAAAAGATTCTGGGAATATGAAAACTGTGAGCGACATCGAAATGAAGGCCATCTTTGAGATATAGAGTCTTAGTTACTGAACAACTGGAAAACAATGGTATAGCCGGCTGAAGGTAATCCCCTCTTGATTGAACAATACCCTCTGCTTGCAGACAGGTCCAAGGGTCAGAGCAGACCCTACTAGCTCAGCAGAAGGGGTCCAAAGAGTAGTTTTTAGAAGTTAAAATGTAACACTCTATGGTAATGTAAGAACTCTTATAGGCTGTATGTAAATGCTATAGGATTTGTACCTTGTATTAGATTGGCTACTGAGAATTAGAATATTCACTACAGAAGATGATTTATTGTATTGTAACAAGCTCCTCGCTCTCTTAACTCCTCTCCTCTTAGTAATGCTCTTCTCCTCTTAGTAACGCTCTTAGTAACTCTCTTAGTAGCTCTCTTAGTAATGCTCTTCTCCTCTTAGTAGCTCTCTTAGTAACTCTCTTGCTCTTCTTCTTCCTCTTAATTCAGCTCTCCTCTTAGTTTGTCTCTCTTGCTCTTTACACTCTTAGCTCTCAGCCTCTTGCTCTAGCTCTCTCGCTCACTCTCTCTCCCTCTCTTACACCTTGGGCCTGCTTGGAGCTGCAGCTGGCAGCTCTAAGCAGTGCCCCTGTACCCACGCCCTCTGCAATAAACTGCATGCTCCAAAGACCTGCTTATAGAGATCTCTCGTCGCCGTCCATCTCCAGCCGGGCCCGACCGAACCCACACCCTCATCACCATCATCGCCATCAATTTCGACAAACTGGCGCCCAAACGTGAGTGAAGGCCTGATTCAGCTTCTTCCACCTGTGAGAGACTTCGCCATGGACGGTAACTAAAAGACCAGTTATAGCCACCTGGAACGTGTCGTGAGCACGGCATACCGTTGCTGCGCAGCGTAAAAGCCGGAGCTCTATAACTCTGCTGAGGCAGCCCTCGAGCACGGGGAGCCGTTACTTCGTAGCAATTACCTGGAGCTCTCGGAGGGAGGAAATTGCCTGGCAGTCCTCGAGCACAGACGGCCACTGCTGCGCAGCGGTTACCTGGAGCTCTTTGAGGAAGTTTGCCGTGGTACCCCTCGAGCACGGACACGCTGCTAAGCAGTGCAGACCGGAGCTCTTAGGAGGGATCCAGCTGCGCGCCCGAGCACAGGCGGGTATTGCTCAGCACCGCCCGCGCTGGAGCTCTGAGTGGAGACACCTGCGAGGTCCCGAGCACGGAAAGCCGTTGCCAAGCGACGCCTGAAACCGGAGCTCTGAGGAGGGACCCGACAGCAGCGTCCTGAGCGCCGTGTGGAGAGCCTGGCCAGCCCCCCACGACGGACTTCTGATTAAGGACCCTGCCCCCTGCGACATCTAGGTGAGTATCATACTGGTCAATAATGGGACAAACTCACTCTGCCCATGACAGACATCTCTATAAACAACTTAAGTACTTACTAAGCTCCGGTCCAAGTCAATTACCTAAACAGGAGCTAAAAAACCTCTTAGAATGGACTCTGATTAATTTCCCAAATGCTGACCGTTCAGCCGTCTTTACAAGAGACTTCTGGGACACAGTTCGGGTTAAACTCTTTAATAATATCTCCCGCCGGGATTGGGCTGCCGCGGAGCTGGTCCCGGCTTGCAGAGCGCTCGTGGAGCTGTTTGCTGCGAAGGCGCCGCCCGCAGCAGCCACCTCGCCGGGTCCCGCTCCTGCTGCGAGCCCGCCCCTTGCCGCCGCGAGCCTGCAACCGGGCACGGCCCCCGCCCCGCCGCCGGACCTCACGGCTCCGGTACCCGCGGTCCAGCTGTCTCGTGCCGCCCCGCCCCACCCCCCCGCGGTCCCTGCACCGGTCACCCCTGCCCCACCGGACTCCACCGCCCCCCCCACCGCCCCCGTCATCTCCACCCCCACGGTCCCGTTAGTCCCTGCTGTCCCGCCTCTCGCGGCTCCGGTAGCCGCGGTCCGACTGACTCGTGCCGCCCCGCCCCCCGCCCCCGCTGTCCTGGCAGCCGTCACCCCTGTCCCACCGGACCCTACGACCCCCTCCACCGCTCCCCCCATCCCCGCCCCCCCCATCCCGTTCCTCCCTGCTGCCCCGGCTCCCGCGGTCCCCGCCCTCGGCTCCAGCGTCTTCGCGGCCCCGTCCCTCGCTCCTCCCACCCCGTCCGCCAGCGCCTTCGCGGCCCCGCCCCCCGCCGATAGCCCCGCGGGGCCAGCGGCTGCTCCCCTGCCACCTACGGGTCCTACCGCTCCCCTAGCCGCGCCTGTTATGGCTGTAGCCACCATCATAGCCGGCCCCCCGCAAAGCCAGGCGGCGACCCTTCTTCCAGCCCCCCAGGTCCCCCTCGCCGCCACCGACACGGCGCCGGTGGTGGTCAACGTCCCGTCCGCGGGACACGGAGCGCCCCAGCCCCGCCAGCCACCTGGTGCCGGCGCTGCAGCGCCTACACAGATGGCTGCTGCCTCTCCCGTGCCTGCCGCTGCTCCAGCCCCGTCTCCTGGCACCGCCGCGCCGGCAGCCACACCAGCCCAGCCTGCAAACTCCCAGCGGCAGCACGCCGCGGTCCAGCCGCCGACTGGCCCACCGTTCGCCATGGCCCCACCGCAACATACTCCCGCCGCCTCCACGCCGGCCCTCCCGCCTCCCGCAGCCCCGGGATCGTCTCCTGCCGACGGGACAGCCCTGCCACCTCCCGCTCTCCCCGACACACAGACAGCGGCCATCACAGTCCGCCACGTTGACCTGATGGCGCAACCCACGCACGCTCACACTTCTCCAACCACAGCACTGCTCACGGAACTAGCTCCGCCACCGCCCCCCACGGCTTTCACCTCGCCTTCAATAGAGCCACCCGCACCCCCTCGCCCGCTGCCGCGGAGCCGGTTGCTCGCGGCCCCCCCGCCTCCTCGCCCGCCACCGCGGAGATCGGCAGTGCCATCGCCGCCCCCGCCGGGGCCCTCCGGCACCGCACAGCTGTATCCCTCGGCTACCGCCGCCCAGCAACATCCCTCCGCGCAGCTCAGCCTCGCCTCACAAGCCGCAAACAGGGGGGGAACGGAGGGCAGTGGTGCAGCTCCAGTGGCAGGGAAGACGGAGAGCCGCTCTGCCCGAGCTGATGCTTTAAATCTAACACCAGGAAACCCTGAAAAGCAGCCAGATTTGTTTGCAATGAGCCCCAGAGTCCCGCCAGCGAGCGGCTGGGATCTTGCAACCCATAAGGAGAAAACGAGTTCTGAGAGTTTGTTAGCGCTACTTTCTGAATCAAAAAATCCTCCAAAGTGCTCAGATTATTCTCAATTAACAGATTGGCATGAAATAAGACTCCAAAGCTGTAAAGATGAAAGTCTATTAGCTAAGCCTGTGATAGCTAGCCAACAGCCTGACAGTCCCAAAACGTGGGTTCCCATCCCCACTCACGAAATTAAAGAACTAAGAAGGGCTGTAAGAGATAGTGGTATTTGCTCACCGTATCTTAAACAACTGCTAAAAAGTACCCTAAAAAGAACACATCAAACCCTAAAACGCATTTTAGATCAACAGAGAGGGGGAGAAGTCCAGGATACACCTCAAAGGAGGTTGAACAAGGCTTTGTATGTTTACAATTTTTTGAATAGCTCTGCAGAAGAGCCTGATCCCCCCATTTATAGACATTTTTTGAACAACAAAAAAGCAAAACTGAAAGAGCGCCCCCCAGTTTTGATTAAAAATCTAGACTCAGGAAAAATAGAAGGACCATACAATCTTATAATGTGGGGGAAGGGGTTTGCATGTGTTTCCACAGGTGAAGGAATCAAGTGGGTTCCAGCAAAAAACGTGAAGCCATACCTCGCATCAAAGCCTGCTGATGCCACCACACCAGCCAGTGACTCTGCAAGTGGAAGCCAGGAAGCAAGCACCCAGACCTGAACTGCGCAGAATCACCAGAAGAAAGTGATCTGCCAAAAACAGCTCAAGAAAAGAATGGAGTTTTCTCATTTGCGCGCGTGCATGTTGCTTTTATTCTTTTGTTTTAGTTTTTGTAGTGAAGCTTTACCTGTGAATCAACCAAAGACAAATGTCTGGGTTGCTTTAGCCAAATCCGCAGGCTCCGATACCATCTGTCTATCTGACACAAGCCCTGACAAACCTTTTTCAACCTGTTTAGTTGGAGTACCTCTTCCAGAAGGTTTTGATAATATTACTCTTGATAAGTATTGGCCATATGACGATCATCATGTATCTCCAACTCCCAGCCATAGACACCAAACTTATATTGATAATTCTAAAATTGATAAATCTGACCTTCAAGAGCTAGAAATCCTAGGTTCGTTAACTATGGATACCTGCTATTTCTTTCACTTTCAAGGAGAAAACGGTCCCCATTTAAATGTTACCCCATATCACCCAGCTTATAGCAATGTAACTTCTTGGTGTAGTCAAGTTAAGCTTCTTATATATGACGAACCTCATGCAGATCGTTTTAGCAAACTTCCTATTCGATTCCCCAGAGGAATTTGGCTCATCTGTGGAGACAGGGCCTGGCAAGGTATACCTTCAAAAATAGATGGTGGCCCTTGTGCTCTGGGACAACTTACAATTATTGCTCCCAGTGTCAAAGAGGTAATCAAAAAGAAAAGCAGAAAGATCAGATCTTCCTGGGGACATCAGTACGATAGTGACTGTGATAGTGACTTCCACCCTTGGAACTCTGGAAAATCAATTGTTGCAAGCATTTTTCTACCTCAGTTAAGCTCCTCAATTGCTTTAAAACAGTTAAACAAGTTGGGATGTTGGCTCAGCAAGGAGGTAAATGCCACCTCTACTATGATCAGTGATCTGTTAACCGATGAAGAGGCAGTCAGACATGCCACTTTACAAAATAGAGCTGCCGTTGATTATCTTTTATTAGCACATGGGCACGGCTGTGAAGATTTTGAAGGATTATGCTGTATGAACTTATCCGATCATTCTGTTTCCATTCACAAACAGCTACAAAACCTAAAGGATCTAGCTAACCAAATTAGAACAGATGACCCGTCTTGGCTGGACAGTTTGTTTGATGATTGGAGCTTTGCACCTTGGCTAAGGGAACTCTGTAAAATAGGCTTGATTATTCTAGTAGTAATAATTATAGTTTTAGTAGCAGTACCTTGTATGCTTCAGTGTGTGCAAAAAATAACGAGTAGGACTGTATCTAATATCTTAGTTGTTCATCAGAACGGGGGAGATGTTGGGGAAGATGAAACAGGAAAGCCTTATAAATATGATTGCCTAACAAAAGATTCTGGGAATATGAAAACTGTGAGCGACATCGAAATGAAGGCCATCTTTGAGATATAGAGTCTTAGTTACTGAACAACTGGAAAACAATGGTATAGCCGGCTGAAGGTAATCCCCTCTTGATTGAACAATACCCTCTGCTTGCAGACAGGTCCAAGGGTCAGAGCAGACCCTACTAGCTCAGCAGAAGGGGTCCAAAGAGTAGTTTTTAGAAGTTAAAATGTAACACTCTATGGTAATGTAAGAACTCTTATAGGCTGTATGTAAATGCTATAGGATTTGTACCTTGTATTAGATTGGCTACTGAGAATTAGAATATTCACTACAGAAGATGATTTATTGTATTGTAACAAGCTCCTCGCTCTCTTAACTCCTCTCCTCTTAGTAATGCTCTTCTCCTCTTAGTAACGCTCTTAGTAACTCTCTTAGTAGCTCTCTTAGTAATGCTCTTCTCCTCTTAGTAGCTCTCTTAGTAACTCTCTTGCTCTTCTTCTTCCTCTTAATTCAGCTCTCCTCTTAGTTTGTCTCTCTTGCTCTTTACACTCTTAGCTCTCAGCCTCTTGCTCTAGCTCTCTCGCTCACTCTCTCTCCCTCTCTTACACCTTGGGCCTGCTTGGAGCTGCAGCTGGCAGCTCTAAGCAGTGCCCCTGTACCCACGCCCTCTGCAATAAACTGCATGCTCCAAAGACCTGCTTATAGAGATCTCTCGTCGCCGTCCATCTCCAGCCGGGCCCGACCGAACCCACACCCTCATCACCATCATCGCCATCAATTTCGACATTTGTGATGCTGGGGAACTACAAGGAAGCCTGGCTCCTCTGTGACACCACCACAGAAGCTCAGGGGAGCCCTGGAGACCGTGCTGATGCTATGGAACCTGATGCAACCCTGCCTCCTCTGTGACACCACAGAAGCTCTTGGAGCCCTGGAGACCGTGGTGATGCTATGGAACCTGATGCAACCCTGCCTCCTCTGTGACACCACAGAACCTCTGGGAGCCCTGGAGACCGTGCTGATGCTATGGAACCTGATGCAACCCTGCCTCCACTGTGACACCACAGAAGCTCAGGGAGCCCTGGAGACTGTGGTGATGCTATGGAACCTGATGCAACCCTGCCTCCACTGTGACACCACAGAACCTCTGGGAGCCCTGGAGACCGTGCTGATGCTATGGAACCTGATGCAACCCTGCCTCCACTGTGACACCACAGAAGCTCGGGGAGCTCTGCAGACCGTGGGGATGCTGGCGAAGCTGACGGAACCCTGGGCACCACAGTGACGCTATGGAACCTGGTGGAACCGAGGGGCCACAGTGACACTGTGGGGCCTTTTGGAAGCAACAGGACCCTGGTGGGAAGCCACGGGATGATTAATCCTGCACGAACCTGCTCCAGGTGGGCTCCTCTCTCCCGGCTTCCACAGGTGCTGCTAGGATCCCACTCCGGCACTGGCTTGGCACGGGCTCACGGCTTCCTTTGGCAATGGCTCTGCTCCAGGATGGCATGCTGCAGAGAATGCAGGTAGATTTTGTGCTCACTCCTGGCATGCAGCTGGACAATAAAGCCTGATCCAGCCCCCCCTCAGCATATGTCCGGCTCTGGCATTGGGGCGGGGCAACTTTGGGAGCAGCCCCAGCCCTGCTCCTGCTCCCGGCTGGGCACCCAGCTGCTGGGACACAGGTGTGTCCTGATGCCACCGTCTACTCCTTTGAGAAGGGGAGGACAGAGTGCATCAGGGAGTTTGGTGTGGCTTACATGCGGCAAGGAGAAGGTGCAGCCCCAAACTGGCTTTCACTTCTAGAACCTTTTGCTATTGCGGGAGCAGCTGCTGGAGCTTTTCAACCGAGCTGCAAGAGTGAAAAGTGTGATGGCATGTCTATCTGAGAAGGAAGGTTCGGTGCCGCAGCCTGTTGTGCACAATTTATATGCTGATAAGAGAAGGGGGTGCTTTTGCAACGTTTTCCTTCCTGACACTTCTGTCTCTGTGAGCTTTAGCTGCTTGGACTCAGGGGTACCGAAGGTATGTGAAAGTGACTGGGATGCGAGAATCATGTTGCACAGGGAACAGGGAAGGTCAGCAAATGTTTCCTGTCCTGGCACATCTCTCAGTCTGAACTGCAGCTGCAGATGCTTCACTTCCGCCAAGGACTCTGCCACCTTGAGAGAAGGATGCGCTCTATGGAGTTGAGAAAGAAAGTGCGTCTCACTAGCTTCTTTCCTCTACTTCATAGACAGCAAAGGGGCTATGAAAGGCAGCACTGGCTTTTTGTTCTAGGACTTCTTCTTTACAAGCAGCTGCTGGATGTTTGGAAGGGGGTTTGGGATATGCAAAAATGAGAGGCTAAGATGGTAAGAGGGTAAGATGGAAGTCATCTGGCAAAAGCAGAGCTCACAAAAGGGCCAGCTGAGAAAGCTCTTGCTGCCTACAACTTCAACTGCACCCCTCAAAGCAGCAGCACACACGCTGCTCTCGGCACTTTCCTTCTCAGCTCTACGCACCATCCTAAGCCTTGCCTCTCCCACACTCAGGATCCAAAGACAACGGCACCAGGGACTGCTCACACACTAAAGACACCAGGACAAAAGGCTCACCAGCTTGGCCTTTGCATTCCCGCTGACAGCTCCACAGCTTGAACCCAGAGAACTGCCTGCTGCCAACAGCCTTTCCAATCACTCTGAGCACCTCATGACAAGGAGTGTGGGGAATGAATCTCCAGCAGCCTCCTGCCCCAGGTTGTCCCCCGGGAGCAGCCCTGCTCCAGGCCGTGACTGCCACCTGCACAGCCAAAGGACCCAGAGCCGGTGTTACACACCACGGCTGTGCCTGGCACAGAGACACCAGTGGCCACACAAGTGGCCATGGCACTGTCCACACACAGTCCCTGCTGCTGCTCCCCCAGCCACTGGCACCAACTCCCAGCCACCCACTCCTAAAGCCACGGGGCCCACTGGGACACTGCGGGGGCTCGTGGAAGCCAGCGGCCATTGTGACACAGCGGGGCTGCACAGAGCCCACGGTGCTTTGTGACCCGTGGCTCCCAGGAGAGCCTTTGTGATGCTGGGGAACTACAAGGAAGCCTGGCTCCTCTGTGACACCACCACAGAAGCTCAGGGGAGCCCTGGAGACCGTGCTGATGCTATTGAACCTGATGCAACCCTGCCTCCTCTGTGACACCACAGAAGCTCTTGGAGCCCTGGAGACCGTGGTGATGCTATGGAACCTGAGGCAACCCTGCCTCCTCTGTGACACCACAGAACCTCTGGGAGCCCTGGAGACCGTGCTGATGCTATGGAACCTGATGCAACCCTGCCTCCACTGTGACACCACAGAAGCTCAGGGAGCCCTGGAGACTGTGGTGATGCTATGGAACCTGATGCAACCCTGCCTCCACTGTGACACCACAGAACCTCTGGGAGCCCTGGAGACCGTGCTGATGCTATGGAACCTGATGCAACCCTGCCTCCACTGTGACACCACAGAAGCTCGGGGAGCTCTGCAGACCGTGGGGATGCTGGCGAAGCTGACGGAACCCTGGGCACCACAGTGACGCTATGGAACCTGGTGGAACCGAGGGGCCACAGTGACACTGTGGGGCCTTTTGGAAGCAACAGGACCCTGGTGGGAAGCCACGGGATGATTAATCCTGCACGAACCTGCTCCAGGTGGGCTCCTCTCTCCCGGCTTCCACAGGTGCTGCTAGGATCCCACTCCGGCACTGGGGCTTGGCACGGGCTCACGGCTTCCTTTGGCAATGGCTCTGCTCCAGGATGGCATGCTGCAGAGAATGCAGGTAGATTTTGTGCTCACTCCTGGCATGCAGCTGGACAATAAAGCCTGATCCAGCCCCCCCTCAGCATATGTCCGGCTCTGGCATTGGGGCGGGGCAACTTTGGGAGCAGCCCCAGCCCTGCTCCTGCTCCCGGCTGGGCACCCAGCTGCTGGGACACAGGTGTGTCCTGATGCCACCGTCTACTCCTTTGAGAAGGGGAGGACAGAGTGCATCAGGGAGTTTGGTGTGGCTTACATGCGGCAAGGAGAAGGTGCAGCCCCAAACTGGCTTTCACTTCTAGAACCTTTTGCTATTGCGGGAGCAGCTGCTGGAGCTTTTCAACCGAGCTGCAAGAGTGAAAAGTGTGATGGCATGTCTATCTGAGAAGGAAGGTTCGGTGCCGCAGCCTGTTGTGCACAATTTATATGCTGATAAGAGAAGGGGGTGCTTTTGCAACGTTTTCCTTCCTGACACTTCTGTCTCTGTGAGCTTTAGCTGCTTGGACTCAGGGGTACCGAAGGTGTGTGAAAGTGACTGGGATGCGAGAATCATGTTGCACAGGGAACAGGGAAGGTCAGCAAATGTTTCCTGTCCTGGCACATCTCTCAGTCTGAACTGCAGCTGCAGATGCTTCACTTCTGCCAAGGACTCTGCCACCTTGAGAGAAGGATGCGCTCTATGGAGTTGAGAAAGAAAGTGCGTCTCACTAGCTTCTTTCCTCTACTTCATAGACAGCAAAGGGGCTATGAAAGGCAGCACTGGCTTTTTGTTCTAGGACTTCTTCTTTACAAGCAGCTGCTGGATGTTTGGAAGGGGGTTTGGGATATGCAAAAATGAGAGGCTAAGATGGTAAGAGGGTAAGATGGAAGTCATCTGGCAAAAGCAGAGCTCACAAAAGGGCCAGCTGAGAAAGCTCTTGCTGCCTACAACTTCAACTGCACCCCTCAAAGCAGCAGCACACACGCTGCTCTCGGCACTTTCCTTCTCAGCTCTACGCACCATCCTAAGCCTTGCCTCTCCCACACTCAGGATCCAAAGACAACGGCACCAGGGACTGCTCACACACTAAAGGCACCAGGACAAAAGGCTCACCAGCTTGGCCTTTGCATTCCCGCTGACAGCTCCACAGCTTGAACCCAGAGAACTGCCTGCTGCCAACAGCCTTTCCAATCACTCTGAGCACCTCATGACAAGGAGTGTGGGGAATGAATCTCCAGCAGCCTCCTGCCCCAGGCTGTCCCCCGGGAGCAGCCCTGCTCCAGGCCGTGACTGCCACCTGCACAGCCAAAGGACCCAGAGCCGGTGTTACACACCACGGCTGTGCCTGGCACAGAGACACCAGTGGCCACACAAGTGGCCATGGCACTGTCCACACACAGTCCCTGCTGCTGCTCCCCCAGCCGCTGGCACCAACTCCCAGCCACCCACTCCTAAAGCCATGGGGCCCACTGGGACACTGCGGGGGCTCGTGGAAGCCAGCGGCCATTGTGACACAGCGGGGCTGCACAGAGCCCACGGTGCTTTGTGACTCGTGGCTCCCAGGAGAGCCTTTGTGATGCTGGGGAACTACAAGGAAGCCTGGCTCCTCTGTGACACCACCACAGAAGCTCAGGGGAGCCCTGGAGACTGTGCTGATGCTATTGAACCTGATGCAACCCTGCCTCCTCTGTGACACCACAGAAGCTCTTGGAGCCCTGGAGACCGTGGTGATGCTATGGAACCTGATGCAACCCTGCCTCCTCTGTGACACCACAGAACCGCTGGGAGCTCTGGAGACCGTGCTGATGCTATGGAACCTGATGCAACCCTGCCTCCACTGTGACACCACAGAAGCTCAGGGAGCCCTGGAGACTGTGGTGATGCTATGGAACCTGATGCAACCCTGCCTCCACTGTGACACCACAGAACCTCTGGGAGCCCTGGAGACCGTGCTGATGCTATGGAACCTGATGCAACCCTGCCTCCACTGTGACACCACAGAAGCTCGGGCACCTCTGCAGACCGTGGGGATGCTGGCGAAGCTGACGGAACCCTGGGCACCACAGTGACGCTATGGAACCTGGTGGAACCGAGGGGCCACAGTGACACTGTGGGGCCTTTTGGAAGCAACAGGACCCTGGTGGGAAGCCACGGGATGATTAATCCTGCACGAACCTGCTCCAGGTGGGCTCCTCTCTCCCGGCTTCCACAGGTGCTGCTAGGATCCCACTCCGGCACTGGCTTGGCACGGGCTCATGGCTTCCTTTGGCAATGGCTCTGCTCCAGGATGGCATGCTGCAGAGAATGCAGGTAGATTTTGTGCTCACTCCTGGCATGCAGCTGGATAATAAAGCCTGATCCAGCCCCCCCTCAGCATATGTCCGGCTCTGGCATTGGGGCGGGGCAACTTTGGGAGCAGCCCCAGCCCTGCTCCTGCTCCCGGCTGGGCACCCAGCTGCTGGGACACAGGTGTGTCCTGATGCCACCGTCTACTCCTTTGAGAAGGGGAGGACAGAGTGCATCAGGGAGTTTGGTGTGGCTTACATGCGGCAAGGAGAAGGTGCAGCCCCAAACTGGCTTTCACTTCTAGAACCTTTTGCTATTGCGGGAGCAGCTGCTGGAGCTTTTCAACCGAGCTGCAAGAGTGAAAAGTGTGATGGCATGTCTATCTGAGAAGGAAGGTTCGGTGCCGCAGCCTGTTGTGCACAATTTATATGCTGATAAGAGAAGGGGGTGCTTTTGCAACGTTTTCCTTCCTGACACTTCTGTCTCTGTGAGCTTTAGCTGCTTGGACTCAGGGATACCGAAGGTATGTGAAAGTGACTGGGATGCGAGAATCATGTTGCACAGGGAACAGGGAAGGTCAGCAAATGTTTCCTGTCCTGGCACATCTCTCAGTCTGAACTGCAGCTGCAGATGCTTCACTTCCGCCAAGGACTCTGCCACCTTGAGAGAAGGATGCGCTCTATGGAGTTGAGAAAGAAAGTGCGTCTCACTAGCTTCTTTCCTCTACTTCATAGACAGCAAAGGGGCTATGAAAGGCAGCACTGGCTTTTTGTTCTAGGACTTCTTCTTTACAAGCAGCTGCTGGATGTTTGGAAGGGGGTTTGGGATATGCAAAAATGAGAGGCTAAGATGGTAAGAGGGTAAGATGGAAGTCATCTGGCAAAAGCAGAGCTCACAAAAGGGCCAGCTGAGAAAGCTCTTGCTGCCTACAACTTCAACTGCACCCCTCAAAGCAGCAGCACACACGCTGCTCTCGGCACTTTCCTTCTCAGCTCTACGCACCATCCTAAGCCTTGCCTCTCCCACACTCAGGATCCAAAGACAACGGCACCAGGGACTGCTCACACACTAAAGGCACCAGGACAAAAGGCTCACCAGCTTGGCCTTTGCATTCCCGCTGACAGCTCCACAGCTTGAACCCAGAGAACTGCCTGCTGCCAACAGCCTTTCCAATCACTCTGAGCACCTCATGACAAGGAGTGTGGGGAATGAATCTCCAGCAGCCTCCTGCCCCAGGCTGTCCCCCGGGAGCAGCCCTGCTCCAGGCCGTGACTGCCACCTGCACAGCCAAAGGACCCAGAGCCGGTGTTACACACCACGGCTGTGCCTGGCACAGAGACACCAGTGGCCACACAAGTGGCCATGGCACTGTCCACACACAGTCCCTGCTGCTGCTCCCCCAGCCGCTGGCACCAACTCCCAGCCACCCACTCCTAAAGCCACGGGGCCCACTGGGACATTGCGGGGGCTCGTGGAAGCCAGCGGCCATTGTGACACAGCGGGGCTGCACAGAGCCCACGGTGCTTTGTGACCCGTGGCTCCCAGGAGAGCCTTTGTGATGCTGGGGAACTACAAGGAAGCCTGGCTCCTCTGTGACACCACCACAGAAGCTCAGGGGAGCCCTGGAGACCGTGCTGATGCTATTGAACCTGATGCAACCCTGCCTCCTCTGTGACACCACAGAAGCTCTTGGAGCCCTGGAGACCGTGCTGATGCTATGGAACCTGATGCAACCCTGCCTCCACTGTGACACCACAGAAGCTCAGGGAGCCCTGGAGACTGTGGTGATGCTATGGAACCTGATGCAACCCTGCCTCCACTGTGACACCACAGAACCTCTGGGAGCCCTGGAGACCGTGCTGATGCTATGGAACCTGATGCAACCCTGCCTCCACTGTGACACCACAGAAGCTCGGGGAGCTCTGCAGACCGTGGGGATGCTGGCGAAGCTGACGGAACCCTGGGCACCACAGTGACGCTATGGAACCTGGTGGAACCGAGGGGCCACAGTGACACTGTGGGGCCTTTTGGAAGCAACAGGACCCTGGTGGGAAGCCACGGGATGATTAATCCTGCACGAACCATCTCCAGGTGGGCTCCTCTCTCCCGGCTTCCACAGGTGCTGCTAGGATCCCACTCCGGCACTGGCTTGGCACGGGCTCACGGCTTCCTTTGGCAATGGCTCTGCTCCAGGATGGCATGCTGCAGAGAATGCAGGTAGATTTTGTGCTCACTCCTGGCATGCAGCTGGACAATAAAGCCTGATCCAGCCCCCCCTCAGCATATGTCCGGCTCTGGCATTGGGGCGGGGCAACTTTGGGAGCAGCCCCAGCCCTGCTCCTGCTCCCGGCTGGGCACCCAGCTGCTGGGACACAGGTGTGTCCTGATGCCACCGTCTACTCCTTTGAGAAGGGGAGGACAGAGTGCATCAGGGAGTTTGGTGTGGCTTACATGCGGCAAGGAGAAGGTGCAGCCCCAAACTGGCTTTCACTTCTAGAACCTTTTGCTATTGCGGGAGCAGCTGCTGGAGCTTTTCAACCGAGCTGCAAGAGTGAAAAGTGTGATGGCATGTCTATCTGAGAAGGAAGGTTCGGTGCCGCAGCCTGTTGTGCACAATTTATATGCTGATAAGAGAAGGGGGTGCTTTTGCAACGTTTTCCTTCCTGACACTTCTGTCTCTGTGAGCTTTAGCTGCTTGGACTCAGGGATACCGAAGGTATGTGAAAGTGACTGGGATGCGAGAATCATGTTGCACAGGGAACAGGGAAGGTCAGCAAATGTTTCCTGTCCTGGCACATCTCTCAGTCTGAACTGCAGCTGCAGATGCTTCACTTCCGCCAAGGACTCTGCCACCTTGAGAGAAGGATGCGCTCTATGGAGTTGAGAAAGAAAGTGCGTCTCACTAGCTTCTTTCCTCTACTTCATAGACAGCAAAGGGGCTATGAAAGGCAGCACTGGCTTTTTGTTCTAGGACTTCTTCTTTACAAGCAGCTGCTGGATGTTTGGAAGGGGGTTTGGGATATGCAAAAATGAGAGGCTAAGATGGTAAGAGGGTAAGATGGAAGTCATCTGGCAAAAGCAGAGCTCACAAAAGGGCCAGCTGAGAAAGCTCTTGCTGCCTACAACTTCAACTGCACCCCTCAAAGCAGCAGCACACACGCTGCTCTCGGCACTTTCCTTCTCAGCTCTACGCACCATCCTAAGCCTTGCCTCTCCCACACTCAGGATCCAAAGACAATGGCACCAGGGACTGCTCACACACTAAAGGCACCAGGACAAAAGGCTCACCAGCTTGGCCTTTGCATTCCCGCTGACAGCTCCACAGCTTGAACCCAGAGAACTGCCTGCTGCCAACAGCCTTTCCAATCACTCTGAGCACCTCATGACAAGGAGTGTGGGGAATGAATCTCCAGCAGCCTCCTGCCCCAGGTTGTCCCCCGGGAGCAGCCCTGCTCCAGGCCGTGACTGCCACCTGCACAGCCAAAGGACCCAGAGCCGGTGTTACACACCACGGCTGTGCCTGGCACAGAGACACCAGTGGCCACACAAGTGGCCATGGCACTGTCCACACACAGTCCCTGCTGCTGCTCCCCCAGCCACTGGCACCAACTCCCAGCCACCCACTCCTAAAGCCACGGGGCCCACTGGGACACTGCGGGGGCTCGTGGAAGCCAGCGGCCATTGTGACACAGCGGGGCTGCACAGAGCCCACGGTGCTTTGTGACCCGTGGCTCCCAGGAGAGCCTTTGTGATGCTGGGGAACTACAAGGAAGCCTGGCTCCTCTGTGACACCACCACAGAAGCTCAGGGGAGCCCTGGAGACCGTGCTGATGCTATTGAACCTGATGCAACCCTGCCTCCTCTGTGACACCACAGAAGCTCTTGGAGCCCTGGAGACCGTGGTGATGCTATGGAACCTGAGGCAACCCTGCCTCCTCTGTGACACCACAGAACCTCAGGGAGCCCTGGAGACCGTGCTGATGCTATGGAACCTGATGCAACCCTGCCTCCACTGTGACACCACAGAACCTCTGGGAGCCCTGGAGACTGTGGTGATGCTATGGAACCTGATGCAACCCTGCCTCCACTGTGACACCACAGAACCTCTGGGAGCCCTGGAGACCGTGCTGATGCTATGGAACCTGATGCAACCCTGCCTCCACTGTGACACCACAGAAGCTCGGGGAGCTCTGCAGACCGTGGGGATGCTGGCGAAGCTGACGGAACCCTGGGCACCACAGTGACGCTATGGAACCTGGTGGAACCGAGGGGCCACAGTGACACTGTGGGGCCTTTTGGAAGCAACAGGACCCTGGTGGGAAGCCACGGGATGATTAATCCTGCACGAACCTGCTCCAGGTGGGCTCCTCTCTCCCGGCTTCCACAGGTGCTGCTAGGATCCCACTCCGGCACTGGGGCTTGGCACGGGCTCACGGCTTCCTTTGGCAATGGCTCTGCTCCAGGATGGCATGCTGCAGAGAATGCAGGTAGATTTTGTGCTCACTCCTGGCATGCAGCTGGACAATAAAGCCTGATCCAGCCCCCCCTCAGCATATGTCCGGCTCTGGCATTGGGGCGGGGCAACTTTGGGAGCAGCCCCAGCCCTGCTCCTGCTCCCGGCTGGGCACCCAGCTGCTGGGACACAGGTGTGTCCTGATGCCACCGTCTA
The DNA here is from genome assembly GCF_041296385.1 of Aphelocoma coerulescens. NCBI lineage: Eukaryota > Metazoa > Chordata > Aves > Passeriformes > Corvidae > Aphelocoma > Aphelocoma coerulescens. The sequence continues at coordinate 72,699 of NW_027183561.1, read as the reverse complement.
CTCCTTTGAGAAGGGGAGGACAGAGTGCATCAGGGAGTTTGGTGTGGCTTACATGCGGCAAGGAGAAGGTGCAGCCCCAAACTGGCTTTCACTTCTAGAACCTTTTGCTATTGCGGGAGCAGCTGCTGGAGCTTTTCAACCGAGCTGCAAGAGTGAAAAGTGTGATGGCATGTCTATCTGAGAAGGAAGGTTCGGTGCCGCAGCCTGTTGTGCACAATTTATATGCTGATAAGAGAAGGGGGTGCTTTTGCAACGTTTTCCTTCCTGACACTTCTGTCTCTGTGAGCTTTAGCTGCTTGGACTCAGGGATACCGAAGGTATGTGAAAGTGACTGGGATGCGAGAATCATGTTGCACAGGGAACAGGGAAGGTCAGCAAATGTTTCCTGTCCTGGCACATCTCTCAGTCTGAACTGCAGCTGCAGATGCTTCACTTCCGCCAAGGACTCTGCCACCTTGAGAGAAGGATGCGCTCTATGGAGTTGAGAAAGAAAGTGCGTCTCACTAGCTTCTTTCCTCTACTTCATAGACAGCAAAGGGGCTATGAAAGGCAGCACTGGCTTTTTGTTCTAGGACTTCTTCTTTACAAGCAGCTGCTGGATGTTTGGAAGGGGGTTTGGGATATGCAAAAATGAGAGGCTAAGATGGTAAGAGGGTAAGATGGAAGTCATCTGGCAAAAGCAGAGCTCACAAAAGGGCCAGCTGAGAAAGCTCTTGCTGCCTACAACTTCAACTGCACCCCTCAAAGCAGCAGCACACACGCTGCTCTCGGCACTTTCCTTCTCAGCTCTACGCACCATCCTAAGCCTTGCCTCTCCCACACTCAGGATCCAAAGACAACGGCACCAGGGACTGCTCACACACTAAAGGCACCAGGACAAAAGGCTCACCAGCTTGGCCTTTGCATTCCCGCTGACAGCTCCACAGCTTGAACCCAGAGAACTGCCTGCTGCCAACAGCCTTTCCAATCACTCTGAGCACCTCATGACAAGGAGTGTGGGGAATGAATCTCCAGCAGCCTCCTGCCCCAGGCTGTCCCCCGGGAGCAGCCCTGCTCCAGGCCGTGACTGCCACCTGCACAGCCAAAGGACCCAGAGCCGGTGTTACACACCACGGCTGTGCCTGGCACAGAGACACCAGTGGCCACACAAGTGGCCATGGCACTGTCCACACACAGTCCCTGCTGCTGCTCCCCCAGCCGCTGGCACCAACTCCCAGCCACCCACTCCTAAAGCCACGGGGCCCACTGGGACACTGCGGGGGCTCGTGGAAGCCAGCGGCCATTGTGACACAGCGGGGCTGCACAGAGCCCACGGTGCTTTGTGACTCGTGGCTCCCAGGAGAGCCTTTGTGATGCTGGGGAACTACAAGGAAGCCTGGCTCCTCTGTGACACCACCACAGAAGCTCAGGGGAGCCCTGGAGACTGTGCTGATGCTATTGAACCTGATGCAACCCTGCCTCCTCTGTGACACCACAGAAGCTCTTGGAGCCCTGGAGACCATGGTGATGCTATGGAACCTGATGCAACCCTGCCTCCTCTGTGACACCACAGAACCGCTGGGAGCTCTGGAGACCGTGCTGATGCTATGGAACCTGATGCAACCCTGCCTCCACTGTGACACCACAGAAGCTCAGGGAGCCCTGGAGACTGTGGTGATGCTATGGAACCTGATGCAACCCTGCCTCCACTGTGACACCACAGAACCTCTGGGAGCCCTGGAGACCGTGCTGATGCTATGGAACCTGATGCAACCCTGCCTCCACTGTGACACCACAGAAGCTCGGGCACCTCTGCAGACCGTGGGGATGCTGGCGAAGCTGACGGAACCCTGGGCACCACAGTGACGCTATGGAACCTGGTGGAACCGAGGGGCCACAGTGACACTGTGGGGCCTTTTGGAAGCAACAGGACCCTGGTGGGAAGCCACGGGATGATTAATCCTGCACGAACCTGCTCCAGGTGGGCTCCTCTCTCCCGGCTTCCACAGGTGCTGCTAGGATCCCACTCCGGCACTGGCTTGGCACGGGCTCATGGCTTCCTTTGGCAATGGCTCTGCTCCAGGATGGCATGCTGCAGAGAATGCAGGTAGATTTTGTGCTCACTCCTGGCATGCAGCTGGATAATAAAGCCTGATCCAGCCCCCCCTCAGCATATGTCCGGCTCTGGCATTGGGGCGGGGCAACTTTGGGAGCAGCCCCAGCCCTGCTCCTGCTCCCGGCTGGGCACCCAGCTGCTGGGACACAGGTGTGTCCTGATGCCACCGTCTACTCCTTTGAGAAGGGGAGGACAGAGTGCATCAGGGAGTTTGGTGTGGCTTACATGCGGCAAGGAGAAGGTGCAGCCCCAAACTGGCTTTCACTTCTAGAACCTTTTGCTATTGCGGGAGCAGCTGCTGGAGCTTTTCAACCGAGCTGCAAGAGTGAAAAGTGTGATGGCATGTCTATCTGAGAAGGAAGGTTCGGTGCCGCAGCCTGTTGTGCACAATTTATATGCTGATAAGAGAAGGGGGTGCTTTTGCAACGTTTTCCTTCCTGACACTTCTGTCTCTGTGAGCTTTAGCTGCTTGGACTCAGGGATACCGAAGGTATGTGAAAGTGACTGGGATGCGAGAATCATGTTGCACAGGGAACAGGGAAGGTCAGCAAATGTTTCCTGTCCTGGCACATCTCTCAGTCTGAACTGCAGCTGCAGATGCTTCACTTCCGCCAAGGACTCTGCCACCTTGAGAGAAGGATGCGCTCTATGGAGTTGAGAAAGAAAGTGCGTCTCACTAGCTTCTTTCCTCTACTTCATAGACAGCAAAGGGGCTATGAAAGGCAGCACTGGCTTTTTGTTCTAGGACTTCTTCTTTACAAGCAGCTGCTGGATGTTTGGAAGGGGGTTTGGGATATGCAAAAATGAGAGGCTAAGATGGTAAGAGGGTAAGATGGAAGTCATCTGGCAAAAGCAGAGCTCACAAAAGGGCCAGCTGAGAAAGCTCTTGCTGCCTACAACTTCAACTGCACCCCTCAAAGCAGCAGCACACACGCTGCTCTCGGCACTTTCCTTCTCAGCTCTACGCACCATCCTAAGCCTTGCCTCTCCCACACTCAGGATCCAAAGACAACGGCACCAGGGACTGCTCACACACTAAAGGCACCAGGACAAAAGGCTCACCAGCTTGGCCTTTGCATTCCCGCTGACAGCTCCACAGCTTGAACCCAGAGAACTGCCTGCTGCCAACAGCCTTTCCAATCACTCTGAGCACCTCATGACAAGGAGTGTGGGGAATGAATCTCCAGCAGCCTCCTGCCCCAGGCTGTCCCCCGGGAGCAGCCCTGCTCCAGGCCGTGACTGCCACCTGCACAGCCAAAGGACCCAGAGCCGGTGTTACACACCACGGCTGTGCCTGGCACAGAGACACCAGTGGCCACACAAGTGGCCATGGCACTGTCCACACACAGTCCCTGCTGCTGCTCCCCCAGCCGCTGGCACCAACTCCCAGCCACCCACTCCTAAAGCCACGGGGCCCACTGGGACATTGCGGGGGCTCGTGGAAGCCAGCGGCCATTGTGACACAGCGGGGCTGCACAGAGCCCACGGTGCTTTGTGACCCGTGGCTCCCAGGAGAGCCTTTGTGATGCTGGGGAACTACAAGGAAGCCTGGCTCCTCTGTGACACCACCACAGAAGCTCAGGGGAGCCCTGGAGACCGTGCTGATGCTATTGAACCTGATGCAACCCTGCCTCCTCTGTGACACCACAGAAGCTCTTGGAGCCCTGGAGACCGTGCTGATGCTATGGAACCTGATGCAACCCTGCCTCCACTGTGACACCACAGAAGCTCAGGGAGCCCTGGAGACTGTGGTGATGCTATGGAACCTGATGCAACCCTGCCTCCACTGTGACACCACAGAACCTCTGGGAGCCCTGGAGACCGTGCTGATGCTATGGAACCTGATGCAACCCTGCCTCCACTGTGACACCACAGAAGCTCGGGGAGCTCTGCAGACCGTGGGGATGCTGGCGAAGCTGACGGAACCCTGGGCACCACAGTGACGCTATGGAACCTGGTGGAACCGAGGGGCCACAGTGACACTGTGGGGCCTTTTGGAAGCAACAGGACCCTGGTGGGAAGCCACGGGATGATTAATCCTGCACGAACCATCTCCAGGTGGGCTCCTCTCTCCCGGCTTCCACAGGTGCTGCTAGGATCCCACTCCGGCACTGGCTTGGCACGGGCTCACGGCTTCCTTTGGCAATGGCTCTGCTCCAGGATGGCATGCTGCAGAGAATGCAGGTAGATTTTGTGCTCACTCCTGGCATGCAGCTGGACAATAAAGCCTGATCCAGCCCCCCCTCAGCATATGTCCGGCTCTGGCATTGGGGCGGGGCAACTTTGGGAGCAGCCCCAGCCCTGCTCCTGCTCCCGGCTGGGCACCCAGCTGCTGGGACACAGGTGTGTCCTGATGCCACCGTCTACTCCTTTGAGAAGGGGAGGACAGAGTGCATCAGGGAGTTTGGTGTGGCTTACATGCGGCAAGGAGAAGGTGCAGCCCCAAACTGGCTTTCACTTCTAGAACCTTTTGCTATTGCGGGAGCAGCTGCTGGAGCTTTTCAACCGAGCTGCAAGAGTGAAAAGTGTGATGGCATGTCTATCTGAGAAGGAAGGTTCGGTGCCGCAGCCTGTTGTGCACAATTTATATGCTGATAAGAGAAGGGGGTGCTTTTGGAACGTTTTCCTTCCTGACACTTCTGTCTCTGTGAGCTTTAGCTGCTTGGACTCAGGGATACCGAAGGTATGTGAAAGTGACTGGGATGCGAGAATCATGTTGCACAGGGAACAGGGAAGGTCAGCAAATGTTTCCTGTCCTGGCACATCTGAACTGCAGCTGCAGATGCTTCACTTCCGCCAAGGACTCTGCCACCTTGAGAGAAGGATGCGCTCTATGGAGTTGAGAAAGAAAGTGCATCTCACTAGCTTCTTTCCTCTACTTCATAGACAGCAAAGGGGCTATGAAAGGCAGCACTGGCTTTTTGTTCTAGGACTTCTTCTTTACAAGCAGCTGCTGGATGTTTGGAAGGGGGTTTGGGATATGCAAAAATGAGAGGCTAAGATGGTAAGAGGGTAAGATGGAAGTCATCTGGCAAAAGCAGAGCTCACAAAAGGGCCAGCTGAGAAAGCTCTTGCTGCCTACAACTTCAACTGCACCCCTCAAAGCAGCAGCACACACGCTGCTCTCGGCACTTTCCTTCTCAGCTCTACGCACCATCCTAAGCCTTGCCTCTCCCACACTCAGGATCCAAAGACAATGGCACCAGGGACTGCTCACACACTAAAGGCACCAGGACAAAAGGCTCACCAGCTTGGCCTTTGCATTCCCGCTGACAGCTCCACAGCTTGAACCCAGAGAACTGCCTGCTGCCAACAGCCTTTCCAATCACTCTGAGCACCTCATGACAAGGAGTGTGGGGAATGAATCTCCAGCAGCCTCCTGCCCCAGGCTGTCCCCCGGGAGCAGCCCTGCTCCAGGCCGTGACTGCCACCTGCACAGCCAAAGGACCCAGAGCCGGTGTTACACACCACGGCTGTGCCTGGCACAGAGACACCAGTGGCCACACAAGTGGCCATGGCACTGTCCACACACAGTCCCTGCTGCTGCTCCCCCAGCCGCTGGCACCAACTCCCAGCCACCCACTCCTAAAGCCACGGGGCCCACTGGGACACTGCGGGGGCTCGTGGAAGCCAGCGGCCATTGTGACACAGCGGGGCTGCACAGAGCCCACGGTGCTTTGTGACCCGTGGCTCCCAGGAGAGCCTTTGTGATCCTGGGGAACTACAAGGAAGCCTGCCTCCTCTGTGACACCACCACAGAAGCTCAGGGGAGCCCTGGAGACCGTGCTGATGCTATTGAACCTGATGCAACCCTGCCTCCTCTGTGACACCACAGAAGCTCTTGGAGCCCTGGAGACCGTGGTGATGCTATGGAACCTGATGCAACCCTGCCTCCTCTGTGACACCACAGAACCTCTGGGAGCCCTGGAGACCGTGCTGATGCTATGGAACCTGATGCAACCCTGCCTCCACTGTGACACCACAGAAGCTCAGGGAGCCCTGGAGACTGTGGTGATGCTATGGAACCTGATGCAACCCTGCCTCCACTGTGACACCACAGAACCTCTGGGAGCCCTGGAGACCGTGCTGATGCTATGGAACCTGATGCAACCCTGCCTCCACTGTGACACCACAGAAGCTCGGGGAGCTCTGCAGACCGTGGGGATGCTGGCGAAGCTGACGGAACCCTGGGCACCACAGTGACGCTATGGAACCTGGTGGAACCGAGGGGCCACAGTGACACTGTGGGGCCTTTTGGAAGCAACAGGACCCTGGTGGGAAGCCACGGGATGATTAATCCTGCACGAACCTGCTCCAGGTGGGCTCCTCTCTCCCGGCTTCCACAGGTGCTGCTAGGATCCCACTCCGGCACTGGCTTGGCACGGGCTCACGGCTTCCTTTGGCAATGGCTCTGCTCCAGGATGGCATGCTGCAGAGAATGCAGGTAGATTTTGTGCTCACTCCTGGCATGCAGCTGGACAATAAAGCCTGATCCAGCCCCCCCTCAGCATATGTCCGGCTCTGGCATTGGGGCGGGGCAACTTTGGGAGCAGCCCCAGCCCTGCTCCTGCTCCCGGCTGGGCACCCAGCTGCTGGGACACAGGTGTGTCCTGATGCCACCGTCTACTCCTTTGAGAAGGGGAGGACAGAGTGCATCAGGGAGTTTGGTGTGGCTTACATGCGGCAAGGAGAAGGTGCAGCCCCAAACTGGCTTTCACTTCTAGAACCTTTTGCTATTGCGGGAGCAGCTGCTGGAGCTTTTCAACCGAGCTGCAAGAGTGAAAAGTGTGATGGCATGTCTATCTGAGAAGGAAGGTTCGGTGCCGCAGCCTGTTGTGCACAATTTATATGCTGATAAGAGAAGGGGGTGCTTTTGGAACGTTTTCCTTCCTGACACTTCTGTCTCTGTGAGCTTTAGCTGCTTTGACTCAGGGATACCGAAGGTATGTGAAAGTGACTGGGATGCGAGAATCATGTTGCACAGGGAACAGGGAAGGTCAGCAAATGTTTCCTGTCCTGGCACATCTCTCAGTCTGAACTGCAGCTGCAGATGCTTCACTTCCGCCAAGGACTCTGCCACCTTGAGAGAAGGATGCGCTCTATGGAGTTGAGAAAGAAAGTGCGTCTCACTAGCTTCTTTCCTCTACTTCATAGACAGCAAAGGGGCTATGAAAGGCAGCACTGGCTTTTTGTTCTAGGACTTCTTCTTTACAAGCAGCTGCTGGATGTTTGGAAGGGGGTTTGGGATATGCAAAAATGAGAGGCTAAGATGGTAAGAGGGTAAGATGGAAGTCATCTGGCAAAAGCAGAGCTCACAAAAGGGCCAGCTGAGAAAGCTCTTGCTGCCTACAACTTCAACTGCACCCCTCAAAGCAGCAGCACACACGCTGCTCTCGGCACTTTCCTTCTCAGCTCTACGCACCATCCTAAGCCTTGCCTCTCCCACACTCAGGATCCAAAGACAACGGCACCAGGGACTGCTCACACACTAAAGGCACCAGGACAAAAGGCTCACCAGCTTGGCCTTTGCATTCCCGCTGACAGCTCCACAGCTTGAACCCAGAGAACTGCCTGCTGCCAACAGCCTTTCCAATCACTCTGAGCACCTCATGACAAGGAGTGTGGGGAATGAATCTCCAGCAGCCTCCTGCCCCAGGCTGTCCCCCGGGAGCAGCCCTGCTCCAGGCCGTGACTGCCACCTGCACAGCCAAAGGACCCAGAGCCGGTGTTACACACCACGGCTGTGCCTGGCACAGAGACACCAGTGGCCACACAAGTGGCCATGGCACTGTCCACACACAGTCCCTGCTGCTGCTCCCCCAGCCGCTGGCACCAACTCCCAGCCACCCACTCCTAAAGCCACGGGGCCCACTGGGACACTGCGGGGGCTCGTGGAAGCCAGCGGCCATTGTGACACAGCGGGGCTGCACAGAGCCCACGGTGCTTTGTGACCCGTGGCTCCCAGGAGAGCCTTTGTGATGCTGGGGAACTACAAGGAAGCCTGGCTCCTCTGTGACACCACCACAGAAGCTCAGGGGAGCCCTGGAGACCGTGCTGATGCTATTGAACCTGATGCAACCCTGCCTCCTCTGTGACACCACAGAAGCTCTTGGAGCCCTGGAGACCGTGGTGATGCTATGGAACCTGAGGCAACCCTGCCTCCTCTGTGACACCACAGAACCTCTGGGAGCCCTGGAGACCGTGCTGATGCTATGGAACCTGATGCAACCCTGCCTCCACTGTGACACCACAGAAGCTCAGGGAGCCCTGGAGACTGTGGTGATGCTATGGAACCTGATGCAACCCTGCCTCCACTGTGACACCACAGAACCTCTGGGAGCCCTGGAGACCGTGCTGATGCTATGGAACCTGATGCAACCCTGCCTCCACTGTGACACCACAGAAGCTCGGGGAGCTCTGCAGACCGTGGGGATGCTGGCGAAGCTGACGGAACCCTGGGCACCACAGTGACGCTATGGAACCTGGTGGAACCGAGGGGCCACAGTGACACTGTGGGGCCTTTTGGAAGCAACAGGACCCTGGTGGGAAGCCACGGGATGATTAATCCTGCACGAACCTGCTCCAGGTGGGCTCCTCTCTCCCGGCTTCCACAGGTGCTGCTAGGATCCCACTCCGGCACTGGCTTGGCACGGGCTCACGGCTTCCTTTGGCAATGGCTCTGCTCCAGGATGGCATGCTGCAGAGAATGCAGGTAGATTTTGTGCTCACTCCTGGCATGCAGCTGGACAATAAAGCCTGATCCAGCCCCCCCTCAGCATATGTCCGGCTCTGGCATTGGGGCGGGGCAACTTTGGGAGCAGCCCCAGCCCTGCTCCTGCTCCCGGCTGGGCACCCAGCTGCTGGGACACAGGTGTGTCCTGATGCCACCGTCTACTCCTTTGAGAAGGGGAGGACAGAGTGCATCAGGGAGTTTGGTGTGGCTTACATGCGGCAAGGAGAAGGTGCAGCCCCAAACTGGCTTTCACTTCTAGAACCTTTTGCTATTGCGGGAGCAGCTGCTGGAGCTTTTCAACCGAGCTGCAAGAGTGAAAAGTGTGATGGCATGTCTATCTGAGAAGGAAGGTTCGGTGCCGCAGCCTGTTGTGCACAATTTATATGCTGATAAGAGAAGGGGGTGCTTTTGGAACGTTTTCCTTCCTGACACTTCTGTCTCTGTGAGCTTTAGCTGCTTGGACTCAGGGATACCGAAGGTATGTGAAAGTGACTGGGATGCGAGAATCATGTTGCACAGGGAACAGGGAAGGTCAGCAAATGTTTCCTGTCCTGGCACATCTCTCAGTCTGAACTGCAGCTGCAGATGCTTCACTTCCGCCAAGGACTCTGCCACCTTGAGAGAAGGATGCGCTCTATGGAGTTGAGAAAGAAAGTGCGTCTCACTAGCTTCTTTCCTCTACTTCATAGACAGCAAAGGGGCTATGAAAGGCAGCACTGGCTTTTTGTTCTAGGACTTCTTCTTTACAAGCAGCTGCTGGATGTTTGGAAGGGGGTTTGGGATATGCAAAAATGAGAGGCTAAGATGGTAAGAGGGTAAGATGGAAGTCATCTGGCAAAAGCAGAGCTCACAAAAGGGCCAGCTGAGAAAGCTCTTGCTGCCTACAACTTCAACTGCACCCCTCAAAGCAGCAGCACACACGCTGCTCTCGGCACTTTCCTTCTCAGCTCTACGCACCATCCTAAGCCTTGCCTCTCCCACACTCAGGATCCAAAGACAACGGCACCAGGGACTGCTCACACACTAAAGGCACCAGGACAAAAGGCTCACCAGCTTGGCCTTTGCATTCCCGCTGACAGCTCCACAGCTTGAACCCAGAGAACTGCCTGCTGCCAACAGCCTTTCCAATCACTCTGAGCACCTCATGACAAGGAGTGTGGGGAATGAATCTCCAGCAGCCTCCTGCCCCAGGCTGTCCCCCGGGAGCAGCCCTGCTCCAGGCCGTGACTGCCACCTGCACAGCCAAAGGACCCAGAGCCGGTGTTACACACCACGGCTGTGCCTGGTACAGAGACACCAGTGGCCACACAAGTGGCCATGGCACTGTCCACACACAGTCCCTGCTGCTGCTCCCCCAGCCGCTGGCACCAACTCCCAGCCACCCACTCCTAAAGCCACGGGGCCCACTGGGACACTGCGGGGGCTCGTGGAAGCCAGCGGCCATTGTGACACAGCGGGGCTGCACAGAGCCCACGGTGCTTTGTGACCCGTGGCTCCCAGGAGAGCCTTTGTGATGCTGGGGAACTACAAGGAAGCCTGGCTCCTCTGTGACACCACCACAGAAGCTCAGGGGAGCCCTGGAGACCGTGCTGATGCTATTGAACCTGATGCAACCCTGCCTCCTCTGTGACACCACAGAAGCTCTTGGAGCCCTGGAGACCGTGGTGATGCTATGGAACCTGAGGCAACCCTGCCTCCTCTGTGACACCACAGAACCTCTGGGAGCCCTGGAGACCGTGCTGATGCTATGGAACCTGATGCAACCCTGCCTCCACTGTGACACCACAGAAGCTCAGGGAGCCCTGGAGACTGTGGTGATGCTATGGAACCTGATGCAACCCTGCCTCCACTGTGACACCACAGAACCTCTGGGAGCCCTGGAGACCGTGCTGATGCTATGGAACCTGATGCAACCCTGCCTCCACTGTGACACCACAGAAGCTCGGGGAGCTCTGCAGACCGTGGGGATGCTGGCGAAGCTGACGGAACCCTGGGCACCACAGTGACGCTATGGAACCTGGTGGAACCGAGGGGCCACAGTGACACTGTGGGGCCTTTTGGAAGCAACAGGACCCTGGTGGGAAGCCACGGGATGATTAATCCTGCACGAACCTGCTCCAGGTGGGCTCCTCTCTCCCGGCTTCCACAGGTGCTGCTAGGATCCCACTCCGGCACTGGCTTGGCACGGGCTCACGGCTTCCTTTGGCAATGGCTCTGCTCCAGGATGGCATGCTGCAGAGAATGCAGGTAGATTTTGTGCTCACTCCTGGCATGCAGCTGGACAATAAAGCCTGATCCAGCCCCCCCTCAGCATATGTCCGGCTCTGGCATTGGGGCGGGGCAACTTTGGGAGCAGCCCCAGCCCTGCTCCTGCTCCCGGCTGGGCACCCAGCTGCTGGGACACAGGTGTGTCCTGATGCCACCGTCTACTCCTTTGAGAAGGGGAGGACAGAGTGCATCAGGGAGTTTGGTGTGGCTTACATGCGGCAAGGAGAAGGTGCAGCCCCAAACTGGCTTTCACTTCTAGAACCTTTTGCTATTGCGGGAGCAGCTGCTGGAGCTTTTCAACCGAGCTGCAAGAGTGAAAAGTGTGATGGCATGTCTATCTGAGAAGGAAGGTTCGGTGCCGCAGCCTGTTGTGCACAATTTATATGCTGATAAGAGAAGGGGGTGCTTTTGGAACGTTTTCCTTCCTGACACTTCTGTCTCTGTGAGCTTTAGCTGCTTGGACTCAGGGATACCGAAGGTATGTGAAAGTGACTGGGATGCGAGAATCATGTTGCACAGGGAACAGGGAAGGTCAGCAAATGTTTCCTGTCCTGGCACATCTCTCAGTCTGAACTGCAGCTGCAGATGCTTCACTTCCGCCAAGGACTCTGCCACCTTGAGAGAAGGATGCGCTCTATGGAGTTGAGAAAGAAAGTGCGTCTCACTAGCTTCTTTCCTCTACTTCATAGACAGCAAAGGGGCTATGAAAGGCAGCACTGGCTTTTTGTTCTAGGACTTCTTCTTTACAAGCAGCTGCTGGATGTTTGGAAGGGGGTTTGGGATATGCAAAAATGAGAGGCTAAGATGGTAAGAGGGTAAGATGGAAGTCATCTGGCAAAAGCAGAGCTCACAAAAGGGCCAGCTGAGAAAGCTCTTGCTGCCTACAACTTCAACTGCACCCCTCAAAGCAGCAGCACACACGCTGCTCTCGGCACTTTCCTTCTCAGCTCTACGCACCATCCTAAGCCTTGCCTCTCCCACACTCAGGATCCAAAGACAACGGCACCAGGGACTGCTCACACACTAAAGGCACCAGGACAAAAGGCTCACCAGCTTGGCCTTTGCATTCCCGCTGACAGCTCCACAGCTTGAACCCAGAGAACTGCCTGCTGCCAACAGCCTTTCCAATCACTCTGAGCACCTCATGACAAGGAGTGTGGGGAATGAATCTCCAGCAGCCTCCTGCCCCAGGCTGTCCCCCGGGAGCAGCCCTGCTCCAGGCCGTGACTGCCACCTGCACAGCCAAAGGACCCAGAGCCGGTGTTACACACCACGGCTGTGCCTGGTACAGAGACACCAGTGGCCACACAAGTGGCCATGGCACTGTCCACACACAGTCCCTGCTGCTGCTCCCCCAGCCGCTGGCACCAACTCCCAGCCACCCACTCCTAAAGCCACGGGGCCCACTGGGACACTGCGGGGGCTCGTGGAAGCCAGCGGCCATTGTGACACAGCGGGGCTGCACAGAGCCCACGGTGCTTTGTGACCCGTGGCTCCCAGGAGAGCCTTTGTGATCCTGGGGAACTACAAGGAAGCCTGGCTCCTCTGTGACACCACCACAGAAGCTCAGGGGAGCCCTGGAGACCGTGCTGATGCTATTGAACCTGATGCAACCCTGCCTCCTCTGTGACACCACAGAAGCTCTTGGAGCCCTGGAGACCGTGCTGATGCTATGGAACCTGATGCAACCCTGCCTCCTCTGTGACACCACAGAACCTCTGGGAGCCCTGGAGACCGTGCTGATGCTATGGAACCTGATGCAACCCTGCCTCCACTGTGACACCACAGAACCTCTGGGAGCCCTGGAGACCGTGCTGATGCTATGGAACCTGATGCAACCCTGCCTCCACTGTGACACCACAGAAGCTCGGGGAGCTCTGCAGACCGTGGGGATGCTGGCGAAGCTGACGGAACCCTGGGCACCACAGTGACGCTATGGAACCTGGTGGAACCGAGGGGCCACAGTGACACTGTGGGGCCTTTTGGAAGCAACAGGACCCTGGTGGGAAGCCACGGGATGATTAATCCTGCACGAACCTGCTCCAGGTGGGCTCCTCTCTCCCGGCTTCCACAGGTGCTGCTAGGATCCCACTCCGGCACTGGCTTGGCACGGGCTCACGGCTTCCTTTGGCAATGGCTCTGCTCCAGGATGGCATGCTGCAGAGAATGCAGGTAGATTTTGTGCTCACTCCTGGCATGCAGCTGGACAATAAAGCCTGATCCAGCCCCCCCTCAGCATATGTCCGGCTCTGGCATTGGGGCGGGGCAACTTTGGGAGCAGCCCCAGCCCTGCTCCTGCTCCCGGCTGGGCACCCAGCTGCTGGGACACAGGTGTGTCCTGATGCCACCGTCTACTCCTTTGAGAAGGGGAGGACAGAGTGCATCAGGGAGTTTGGTGTGGCTTACATGCGGCAAGGAGAAGGTGCAGCCCCAAACTGGCTTTCACTTCTAGAACCTTTTGCTATTGCGGGAGCAGCTGCTGGAGCTTTTCAACCGAGCTGCAAGAGTGAAAAGTGTGATGGCATGTCTATCTGAGAAGGAAGGTTCGGTGCCGCAGCCTGTTGTGCACAATTTATATGCTGATAAGAGAAGGGGGTGCTTTTGGAACGTTTTCCTTCCTGACACTTCTGTCTCTGTGAGCTTTAGCTGCTTGGACTCAGGGATACCGAAGGTATGTGAAAGTGACTGGGATGCGAGAATCATGTTGCACAGGGAACAGGGAAGGTCAGCAAATGTTTCCTGTCCTGGCACATCTCTCAGTCTGAACTGCAGCTGCAGATGCTTCACTTCCGCCAAGGACTCTGCCACCTTGAGAGAAGGATGCGCTCTATGGAGTTGAGAAAGAAAGTGCGTCTCACTAGCTTCTTTCCTCTACTTCATAGACAGCAAAGGGGCTATGAAAGGCAGCACTGGCTTTTTGTTCTAGGACTTCTTCTTTACAAGCAGCTGCTGGATGTTTGGAAGGGGGTTTGGGATATGCAAAAATGAGAGGCTAAGATGGTAAGAGGGTAAGATGGAAGTCATCTGGCAAAAGCAGAGCTCACAAAAGGGCCAGCTGAGAAAGCTCTTGCTGCCTACAACTTCAACTGCACCCCTCAAAGCAGCAGCACACACGCTGCTCTCGGCACTTTCCTTCTCAGCTCTACGCACCATCCTAAGCCTTGCCTCTCCCACACTCAGGATCCAAAGACAACGGCACCAGGGACTGCTCACACACTAAAGGCACCAGGACAAAAGGCTCACCAGCTTGGCCTTTGCATTCCCGCTGACAGCTCCACAGCTTGAACCCAGAGAACTGCCTGCTGCCAACAGCCTTTCCAATCACTCTGAGCACCTCATGACAAGGAGTGTGGGGAATGAATCTCCAGCAGCCTCCTGCCCCAGGCTGTCCCCCGGGAGCAGCCCTGCTCCAGGCCGTGACTGCCACCTGCACAGCCAAAGGACCCAGAGCCGGTGTTACACACCACGGCTGTGCCTGGCACAGAGACACCAGTGGCCACACAAGTGGCCATGGCACTGTCCACACACAGTCCCTGCTGCTGCTCCCCCAGCCGCTGGCACCAACTCCCAGCCACCCACTCCTAAAGCCACGGGGCCCACTGGGACACTGCGGGGGCTCGTGGAAGCCAGTGGCCATTGTGACACAGCGGGGCTGCACAGAGCCCACGGTGCTTTGTGACCCGTGGCTCCCAGGAGAGCCTTTGTGATGCTGGGGAACTACAAGGAAGCCTGGCTCCTCTGTGACACCACCACAGAAGCTCAGGGGAGCCCTGGAGACCGTGCTGATGCTATGGAACCTGATGCAACCCTGCCTCCTCTGTGACACCACAGAAGCTCTTGGAGCCCTGGAGACCGTGGTGATGCTATGGAACCTGATGCAACCCTGCCTCCTCTGTGACACCACAGAACCTCTGGGAGCCCTGGAGACCGTGCTGATGCTATGGAACCTGATGCAACCCTGCCTCCACTGTGACACCACAGAAGCTCAGGGAGCCCTGGAGACTGTGGTGATGCTATGGAACCTGATGCAACCCTGCCTCCACTGTGACACCACAGAACCTCTGGGAGCCCTGGAGACCGTGCTGATGCTATGGAACCTGATGCAACCCTGCCTCCACTGTGACACCACAGAAGCTCGGGGAGCTCTGCAGACCGTGGGGATGCTGGCGAAGCTGACGGAACCCTGGGCACCACAGTGACGCTATGGAACCTGGTGGAACCGAGGGGCCACAGTGACACTGTGGGGCCTTTTGGAAGCAACAGGACCCTGGTGGGAAGCCACGGGATGATTAATCCTGCACGAACCTGCTCCAGGTGGGCTCCTCTCTCCCGGCTTCCACAGGTGCTGCTAGGATCCCACTCCGGCACTGGCTTGGCACGGGCTCACGGCTTCCTTTGGCAATGGCTCTGCTCCAGGATGGCATGCTGCAGAGAATGCAGGTAGATTTTGTGCTCACTCCTGGCATGCAGCTGGACAATAAAGCCTGATCCAGCCCCCCCTCAGCATATGTCCGGCTCTGGCATTGGGGCGGGGCAACTTTGGGAGCAGCCCCAGCCCTGCTCCTGCTCCCGGCTGGGCACCCAGCTGCTGGGACACAGGTGTGTCCTGATGCCACCGTCTACTCCTTTGAGAAGGGGAGGACAGAGTGCATCAGGGAGTTTGGTGTGGCTTACATGCGGCAAGGAGAAGGTGCAGCCCCAAACTGGCTTTCACTTCTAGAACCTTTTGCTATTGCGGGAGCAGCTGCTGGAGCTTTTCAACCGAGCTGCAAGAGTGAAAAGTGTGATGGCATGTCTATCTGAGAAGGAAGGTTCGGTGCCGCAGCCTGTTGTGCACAATTTATATGCTGATAAGAGAAGGGGGTGCTTTTGGAACGTTTTCTTTCCTGACACTTCTGTCTCTGTGAGCTTTAGCTGCTTGGACTCAGGGATACCGAAGGTATGTGAAAGTGACTGGGATGCGAGAATCATGTTGCACAGGGAACAGGGAAGGTCAGCAAATGTTTCCTGTCCTGGCACATCTCTCAGTCTGAACTGCAGCTGCAGATGCTTCACTTCCGCCAAGGACTCTGCCACCTTGAGAGAAGGATGCGCTCTATGGAGTTGAGAAAGAAAGTGCGTCTCACTAGCTTCTTTCCTCTACTTCATAGACAGCAAAGGGGCTATGAAAGGCAGCACTGGCTTTTTGTTCTAGGACTTCTTCTTTACAAGCAGCTGCTGGATGTTTGGAAGGGGGTTTGGGATATGCAAAAATGAGAGGCTAAGATGGTAAGAGGGTAAGATGGAAGTCATCTGGCAAAAGCAGAGCTCACAAAAGGGCCAGCTGAGAAAGCTCTTGCTGCCTACAACTTCAACTGCACCCCTCAAAGCAGCAGCACACACGCTGCTCTCGGCACTTTCCTTCTCAGCTCTACGCACCATCCTAAGCCTTGCCTCTCCAACACTCAGGATCCAAAGACAACGGCACCAGGGACTGCTCACACACTAAAGGCACCAGGACAAAAGGCTCACCAGCTTGGCCTTTGCATTCCCGCTGACAGCTCCACAGCTTGAACCCAGAGAACTGCCTGCTGCCAACAGCCTTTCCAATCACTCTGAGCACCTCATGACAAGGAGTGTGGGGAATGAATCTCCAGCAGCCTCCTGCCCCAGGCTGTCCCCCGGGAGCAGCCCTGCTCCAGGCCGTGACTGCCACCTGCACAGCCAAAGGACCCAGAGCCGGTGTTACACACCACGGCTGTGCCTGGCACAGAGACACCAGTGGCCACACAAGTGGCCATGGCACTGTCCACACACAGTCCCTGCTGCTGCTCCCCCAGCCGCTGGCACCAACTCCCAGCCACCCACTCCTAAAGCCACGGGGCCCACTGGGACACTGCGGGGGCTCGTGGAAGCCAGCGGCCATTGTGACACAGCGGGGCTGCACAGAGCCCACGGTGCTTTGTGACCCGTGGCTCCCAGGAGAGCCTTTGTGATGCTGGGGAACTACAAGGAAGCCTGGCTCCTCTGTGACACCACCACAGAAGCTCAGGGGAGCCCTGGAGACCGTGCTGATGCTATTGAACCTGATGCAACCCTGCCTCCTCTGTGACACCACAGAACCTCTGGGAGCCCTGGAGACCATGCTGATGCTATGGAACCTGATGCAACCCTGCCTCCACTGTGACACCACAGAAGCTCAGGGAGCCCTGGAGACTGTGGTGATGCTATGGAACCTGATGCAACCCTGCCTCCACTGTGACACCACAGAACCTCTGGGAGCCCTGGAGACCGTGCTGATGCTATGGAACCTGATGCAACCCTGCCTCCACTGTGACACCACAGAAGCTCGGGGAGCTCTGCAGACCGTGGGGATGCTGGCGAAGCTGACGGAACCCTGGGCACCACAGTGACGCTATGGAACCTGGTGGAACCGAGGGGCCACAGTGACACTGTGGGGCCTTTTGGAAGCAACAGGACCCTGGTGGGAAGCCACGGGATGATTAATCCTGCACGAACCTGCTCCAGGTGGGCTCCTCTCTCCCGGCTTCCACAGGTGCTGCTAGGATCCCACTCCGGCACTGGGGCTTGGCACGGGCTCACGGCTTCCTTTGGCAATGGCTCTGCTCCAGGATGGCATGCTGCAGAGAATGCAGGTAGATTTTGTGCTCACTCCTGGCATGCAGCTGGACAATAAAGCCTGATCCAGCCCCCCCTCAGCATATGTCCGGCTCTGGCATTGGGGTGGGGCAACTTTGGGAGCAGCCCCAGCCCTGCTCCTGCTCCCGGCTGGGCACCCAGCTGCTGGGACACAGGTGTGTCCTGATGCCACCGTCTACTCCTTTGAGAAGGGGAGGACAGAGTGCATCAGGGAGTTTGGTGTGGCTTACATGCGGCAAGGAGAAGGTGCAGCCCCAAACTGGCTTTCACTTCTAGAACCTTTTGCTATTGCGGGAGCAGCTGCTGGAGCTTTTCAACCGAGCTGCAAGAGTGAAAAGTGTGATGGCATGTCTATCTGAGAAGGAAGGTTCGGTGCCGCAGCCTGTTGTGCACAATTTATATGCTGATAAGAGAAGGGGGTGCTTTTGCAACGTTTTCCTTCCTGACACTTCTGTCTCTGTGAGCTTTAGCTGCTTGGACTCAGGGGTACCGAAGGTGTGTGAAAGTGACTGGGATGCGAGAATCATGTTGCACAGGGAACAGGGAAGGTCAGCAAATGTTTCCTGTCCTGGCACATCTCTCAGTCTGAACTGCAGCTGCAGATGCTTCACTTCTGCCAAGGACTCTGCCACCTTGAGAGAAGGATGCGCTCTATGGAGTTGAGAAAGAAAGTGCGTCTCACTAGCTTCTTTCCTCTACTTCATAGACAGCAAAGGGGCTATGAAAGGCAGCACTGGCTTTTTGTTCTAGGACTTCTTCTTTACAAGCAGCTGCTGGATGTTTGGAAGGGGGTTTGGGATATGCAAAAATGAGAGGCTAAGATGGTAAGAGGGTAAGATGGAAGTCATCTGGCAAAAGCAGAGCTCACAAAAGGGCCAGCTGAGAAAGCTCTTGCTGCCTACAACTTCAACTGCACCCCTCAAAGCAGCAGCACACACGCTGCTCTCGGCACTTTCCTTCTCAGCTCTACGCACCATCCTAAGCCTTGCCTCTCCCACACTCAGGATCCAAAGACAACGGCACCAGGGACTGCTCACACACTAAAGGCACCAGGACAAAAGGCTCACCAGCTTGGCCTTTGCATTCCCGCTGACAGCTCCACAGCTTGAACCCAGAGAACTGCCTGCTGCCAACAGCCTTTCCAATCACTCTGAGCACCTCATGACAAGGAGTGTGGGGAATGAATCTCCAGCAGCCTCCTGCCCCAGGCTGTCCCCCGGGAGCAGCCCTGCTCCAGGCCGTGACTGCCACCTGCACAGCCAAAGGACCCAGAGCCGGTGTTACACACCACGGCTGTGCCTGGCACAGAGACACCAGTGGCCACACAAGTGGCCATGGCACTGTCCACACACAGTCCCTGCTGCTGCTCCCCCAGCCGCTGGCACCAACTCCCAGCCACCCACTCCTAAAGCCACGGGGCCCACTGGGACACTGCGGGGGCTCGTGGAAGCCAGCGGCCATTGTGACACAGCGGGGCTGCACAGAGCCCACGGTGCTTTGTGACTCGTGGCTCCCAGGAGAGCCTTTGTGATGCTGGGGAACTACAAGGAAGCCTGGCTCCTCTGTGACACCACCACAGAAGCTCAGGGGAGCCCTGGAGACTGTGCTGATGCTATTGAACCTGATGCAACCCTGCCTCCTCTGTGACACCACAGAAGCTCTTGGAGCCCTGGAGACCGTGGTGATGCTATGGAACCTGATGCAACCCTGCCTCCTCTGTGACACCACAGAACCGCTGGGAGCTCTGGAGACCGTGCTGATGCTATGGAACCTGATGCAACCCTGCCTCCACTGTGACACCACAGAAGCTCAGGGAGCCCTGGAGACTGTGGTGATGCTATGGAACCTGATGCAACCCTGCCTCCACTGTGACACCACAGAACCTCTGGGAGCCCTGGAGACCGTGCTGATGCTATGGAACCTGATGCAACCCTGCCTCCACTGTGACACCACAGAAGCTCGGGCACCTCTGCAGACCGTGGGGATGCTGGCGAAGCTGACGGAACCCTGGGCACCACAGTGACGCTATGGAACCTGGTGGAACCGAGGGGCCACAGTGACACTGTGGGGCCTTTTGGAAGCAACAGGACCCTGGTGGGAAGCCACGGGATGATTAATCCTGCACGAACCTGCTCCAGGTGGGCTCCTCTCTCCCGGCTTCCACAGGTGCTGCTAGGATCCCACTCCGGCACTGGCTTGGCACGGGCTCATGGCTTCCTTTGGCAATGGCTCTGCTCCAGGATGGCATGCTGCAGAGAATGCAGGTAGATTTTGTGCTCACTCCTGGCATGCAGCTGGATAATAAAGCCTGATCCAGCCCCCCCTCAGCATATGTCCGGCTCTGGCATTGGGGCGGGGCAACTTTGGGAGCAGCCCCAGCCCTGCTCCTGCTCCCGGCTGGGCACCCAGCTGCTGGGACACAGGTGTGTCCTGATGCCACCGTCTACTCCTTTGAGAAGGGGAGGACAGAGTGCATCAGGGAGTTTGGTGTGGCTTACATGCGGCAAGGAGAAGGTGCAGCCCCAAACTGGCTTTCACTTCTAGAACCTTTTGCTATTGCGGGAGCAGCTGCTGGAGCTTTTCAACCGAGCTGCAAGAGTGAAAAGTGTGATGGCATGTCTATCTGAGAAGGAAGGTTCGGTGCCGCAGCCTGTTGTGCACAATTTATATGCTGATAAGAGAAGGGGGTGCTTTTGCAACGTTTTCCTTCCTGACACTTCTGTCTCTGTGAGCTTTAGCTGCTTGGACTCAGGGATACCGAAGGTATGTGAAAGTGACTGGGATGCGAGAATCATGTTGCACAGGGAACAGGGAAGGTCAGCAAATGTTTCCTGTCCTGGCACATCTCTCAGTCTGAACTGCAGCTGCAGATGCTTCACTTCCGCCAAGGACTCTGCCACCTTGAGAGAAGGATGCGCTCTATGGAGTTGAGAAAGAAAGTGCGTCTCACTAGCTTCTTTCCTCTACTTCATAGACAGCAAAGGGGCTATGAAAGGCAGCACTGGCTTTTTGTTCTAGGACTTCTTCTTTACAAGCAGCTGCTGGATGTTTGGAAGGGGGTTTGGGATATGCAAAAATGAGAGGCTAAGATGGTAAGAGGGTAAGATGGAAGTCATCTGGCAAAAGCAGAGCTCACAAAAGGGCCAGCTGAGAAAGCTCTTGCTGCCTACAACTTCAACTGCACCCCTCAAAGCAGCAGCACACACGCTGCTCTCGGCACTTTCCTTCTCAGCTCTACGCACCATCCTAAGCCTTGCCTCTCCCACACTCAGGATCCAAAGACAACGGCACCAGGGACTGCTCACACACTAAAGGCACCAGGACAAAAGGCTCACCAGCTTGGCCTTTGCATTCCCGCTGACAGCTCCACAGCTTGAACCCAGAGAACTGCCTGCTGCCAACAGCCTTTCCAATCACTCTGAGCACCTCATGACAAGGAGTGTGGGGAATGAATCTCCAGCAGCCTCCTGCCCCAGGCTGTCCCCCGGGAGCAGCCCTGCTCCAGGCCGTGACTGCCACCTGCACAGCCAAAGGACCCAGAGCCGGTGTTACACACCACGGCTGTGCCTGGCACAGAGACACCAGTGGCCACACAAGTGGCCATGGCACTGTCCACACACAGTCCCTGCTGCTGCTCCCCCAGCCGCTGGCACCAACTCCCAGCCACCCACTCCTAAAGCCACGGGGCCCACTGGGACATTGCGGGGGCTCGTGGAAGCCAGCGGCCATTGTGACACAGCGGGGCTGCACAGAGCCCACGGTGCTTTGTGACCCGTGGCTCCCAGGAGAGCCTTTGTGATGCTGGGGAACTACAAGGAAGCCTGGCTCCTCTGTGACACCACCACAGAAGCTCAGGGGAGCCCTGGAGACCGTGCTGATGCTATTGAACCTGATGCAACCCTGCCTCCTCTGTGACACCACAGAACCTCTGGGAGCCCTGGAGACCGTGCTGATGCTATGGAACCTGATGCAACCCTGCCTCCACTGTGACACCACAGAAGCTCAGGGAGCCCTGGAGACTGTGGTGATGCTATGGAACCTGATGCAACCCTGCCTCCACTGTGACACCACAGAACCTCTGGGAGCCCTGGAGACCGTGCTGATGCTATGGAACCTGATGCAACCCTGCCTCCACTGTGACACCACAGAAGCTCGGGGAGCTCTGCAGACCGTGGGGATGCTGGCGAAGCTGACGGAACCCTGGGCACCACAGTGACGCTATGGAACCTGGTGGAACCGAGGGGCCACAGTGACACTGTGGGGCCTTTTGGAAGCAACAGGACCCTGGTGGGAAGCCACGGGATGATTAATCCTGCACGAACCATCTCCAGGTGGGCTCCTCTCTCCCGGCTTCCACAGGTGCTGCTAGGATCCCACTCCGGCACTGGCTTGGCACGGGCTCACGGCTTCCTTTGGCAATGGCTCTGCTCCAGGATGGCATGCTGCAGAGAATGCAGGTAGATTTTGTGCTCACTCCTGGCATGCAGCTGGACAATAAAGCCTGATCCAGCCCCCCCTCAGCATATGTCCGGCTCTGGCATTGGGGCGGGGCAACTTTGGGAGCAGCCCCAGCCCTGCTCCTGCTCCCGGCTGGGCACCCAGCTGCTGGGACACAGGTGTGTCCTGATGCCACCGTCTACTCCTTTGAGAAGGGGAGGACAGAGTGCATCAGGGAGTTTGGTGTGGCTTACATGCGGCAAGGAGAAGGTGCAGCCCCAAACTGGCTTTCACTTCTAGAACCTTTTGCTATTGCGGGAGCAGCTGCTGGAGCTTTTCAACCGAGCTGCAAGAGTGAAAAGTGTGATGGCATGTCTATCTGAGAAGGAAGGTTCGGTGCCGCAGCCTGTTGTGCACAATTTATATGCTGATAAGAGAAGGGGGTGCTTTTGGAACGTTTTCCTTCCTGACACTTCTGTCTCTGTGAGCTTTAGCTGCTTGGACTCAGGGATACCGAAGGTATGTGAAAGTGACTGGGATGCGAGAATCATGTTGCACAGGGAACAGGGAAGGTCAGCAAATGTTTCCTGTCCTGGCACATCTCTCAGTCTGAACTGCAGCTGCAGATGCTTCACTTCCGCCAAGGACTCTGCCACCTTGAGAGAAGGATGCGCTCTATGGAGTTGAGAAAGAAAGTGCGTCTCACTAGCTTCTTTCCTCTACTTCATAGACAGCAAAGGGGCTATGAAAGGCAGCACTGGCTTTTTGTTCTAGGACTTCTTCTTTACAAGCAGCTGCTGGATGTTTGGAAGGGGGTTTGGGATATGCAAAAATGAGAGGCTAAGATGGTAAGAGGGTAAGATGGAAGTCATCTGGCAAAAGCAGAGCTCACAAAAGGGCCAGCTGAGAAAGCTCTTGCTGCCTACAACTTCAACTGCACCCCTCAAAGCAGCAGCACACACGCTGCTCTCGGCACTTTCCTTCTCAGCTCTACGCACCATCCTAAGCCTTGCCTCTCCCACACTCAGGATCCAAAGACAACGGCACCAGGGACTGCTCACACACTAAAGGCACCAGGACAAAAGGCTCACCAGCTTGGCCTTTGCATTCCCGCTGACAGCTCCACAGCTTGAACCCAGAGAACTGCCTGCTGCCAACAGCCTTTCCAATCACTCTGAGCACCTCATGACAAGGAGTGTGGGGAATGAATCTCCAGCAGCCTCCTGCCCCAGGCTGTCCCCCGGGAGCAGCCCTGCTCCAGGCCGTGACTGCCACCTGCACAGCCAAAGGACCCAGAGCCGGTGTTACACACCACGGCTGTGCCTGGCACAGAGACACCAGTGGCCACACAAGTGGCCATGGCACTGTCCACACACAGTCCCTGCTGCTGCTCCCCCAGCCGCTGGCACCAACTCCCAGCCACCCACTCCTAAAGCCACGGGGCCCACTGGGACACTGCGGGGGCTCGTGGAAGCCAGCGGCCATTGTGACACAGCGGGGCTGCACAGAGCCCACGGTGCTTTGTGACCCGTGGCTCCCAGGAGAGCCTTTGTGATCCTGGGGAACTACAAGGAAGCCTGCCTCCTCTGTGACACCACCACAGAAGCTCAGGGGAGCCCTGGAGACCGTGCTGATGCTATTGAACCTGATGCAACCCTGCCTCCTCTGTGACACCACAGAAGCTCTTGGAGCCCTGGAGACCGTGGTGATGCTATGGAACCTGATGCAACCCTGCCTCCTCTGTGACACCACAGAACCTCTGGGAGCCCTGGAGACCGTGCTGATGCTATGGAACCTGATGCAACCCTGCCTCCACTGTGACACCACAGAAGCTCAGGGAGCCCTGGAGACTGTGGTGATGCTATGGAACCTGATGCAACCCTGCCTCCACTGTGACACCACAGAACCTCTGGGAGCCCTGGAGACCGTGCTGATGCTATGGAACCTGATGCAACCCTGCCTCCACTGTGACACCACAGAAGCTCGGGGAGCTCTGCAGACCATGGGGATGCTGGCGAAGCTGACGGAACCCTGGGCACCACAGTGACGCTATGGAACCTGGTGGAACCGAGGGGCCACAGTGACACTGTGGGGCCTTTTGGAAGCAACAGGACCCTGGTGGGAAGCCACGGGATGATTAATCCTGCACGAACCTGCTCCAGGTGGGCTCCTCTCTCCCGGCTTCCACAGGTGCTGCTAGGATCCCACTCCGGCACTGGCTTGGCACGGGCTCACGGCTTCCTTTGGCAATGGCTCTGCTCCAGGATGGCATGCTGCAGAGAATGCAGGTAGATTTTGTGCTCACTCCTGGCATGCAGCTGGACAATAAAGCCTGATCCAGCCCCCCCTCAGCATATGTCCGGCTCTGGCATTGGGGCGGGGCAACTTTGGGAGCAGCCCCAGCCCTGCTCCTGCTCCCGGCTGGGCACCCAGCTGCTGGGACACAGGTGTGTCCTGATGCCACCGTCTACTCCTTTGAGAAGGGGAGGACAGAGTGCATCAGGGAGTTTGGTGTGGCTTACATGCGGCAAGGAGAAGGTGCAGCCCCAAACTGGCTTTCACTTCTAGAACCTTTTGCTATTGCGGGAGCAGCTGCTGGAGCTTTTCAACCGAGCTGCAAGAGTGAAAAGTGTGATGGCATGTCTATCTGAGAAGGAAGGTTCGGTGCCGCAGCCTGTTGTGCACAATTTATATGCTGATAAGAGAAGGGGGTGCTTTTGGAACGTTTTCCTTCCTGACACTTCTGTCTCTGTGAGCTTTAGCTGCTTGGACTCAGGGATACCGAAGGTATGTGAAAGTGACTGGGATGCGAGAATCATGTTGCACAGGGAACAGGGAAGGTCAGCAAATGTTTCCTGTCCTGGCACATCTCTCAGTCTGAACTGCAGCTGCAGATGCTTCACTTCCGCCAAGGACTCTGCCACCTTGAGAGAAGGATGCGCTCTATGGAGTTGAGAAAGAAAGTGCGTCTCACTAGCTTCTTTCCTCTACTTCATAGACAGCAAAGGGGCTATGAAAGGCAGCACTGGCTTTTTGTTCTAGGACTTCTTCTTTACAAGCAGCTGCTGGATGTTTGGAAGGGGGTTTGGGATATGCAAAAATGAGAGGCTAAGATGGTAAGAGGGTAAGATGGAAGTCATCTGGCAAAAGCAGAGCTCACAAAAGGGCCAGCTGAGAAAGCTCTTGCTGCCTACAACTTCAACTGCACCCCTCAAAGCAGCAGCACACACGCTGCTCTCGGCACTTTCCTTCTCAGCTCTACGCACCATCCTAAGCCTTGCCTCTCCCACACTCAGGATCCAAAGACAACGGCACCAGGGACTGCTCACACACTAAAGGCACCAGGACAAAAGGCTCACCAGCTTGGCCTTTGCATTCCCGCTGACAGCTCCACAGCTTGAACCCAGAGAACTGCCTGCTGCCAACAGCCTTTCCAATCACTCTGAGCACCTCATGACAAGGAGTGTGGGGAATGAATCTCCAGCAGCCTCCTGCCCCAGGCTGTCCCCCGGGAGCAGCCCTGCTCCAGGCCGTGACTGCCACCTGCACAGCCAAAGGACCCAGAGCCGGTGTTACACACCACGGCTGTGCCTGGCACAGAGACACCAGTGGCCACACAAGTGGCCATGGCACTGTCCACACACAGTCCCTGCTGCTGCTCCCCCAGCCGCTGGCACCAACTCCCAGCCACCCACTCCTAAAGCCACGGGGCCCACTGGGACACTGCGGGGGCTCGTGGAAGCCAGCGGCCATTGTGACACAGCGGGGCTGCACAGAGCCCACGGTGCTTTGTGACCCGTGGCTCCCAGGAGAGCCTTTGTGATGCTGGGGAACTACAAGGAAGCCTGGCTCCTCTGTGACACCACCACAGAAGCTCAGGGGAGCCCTGGAGACCGTGCTGATGCTATTGAACCTGATGCAACCCTGCCTCCTCTGTGACACCACAGAAGCTCTTGGAGCCCTGGAGACCGTGGTGATGCTATGGAACCTGAGGCAACCCTGCCTCCTCTGTGACACCACAGAACCTCTGGGAGCCCTGGAGACCGTGCTGATGCTATGGAACCTGATGCAACCCTGCCTCCACTGTGACACCACAGAAGCTCAGGGAGCCCTGGAGACTGTGGTGATGCTATGGAACCTGATGCAACCCTGCCTCCACTGTGACACCACAGAACCTCTGGGAGCCCTGGAGACCGTGCTGATGCTATGGAACCTGATGCAACCCTGCCTCCACTGTGACACCACAGAAGCTCGGGGAGCTCTGCAGACCGTGGGGATGCTGGCGAAGCTGACGGAACCCTGGGCACCACAGTGACGCTATGGAACCTGGTGGAACCGAGGGGCCACAGTGACACTGTGGGGCCTTTTGGAAGCAACAGGACCCTGGTGGGAAGCCACGGGATGATTAATCCTGCACGAACCTGCTCCAGGTGGGCTCCTCTCTCCCGGCTTCCACAGGTGCTGCTAGGATCCCACTCCGGCACTGGCTTGGCACGGGCTCACGGCTTCCTTTGGCAATGGCTCTGCTCCAGGATGGCATGCTGCAGAGAATGCAGGTAGATTTTGTGCTCACTCCTGGCATGCAGCTGGACAATAAAGCCTGATCCAGCCCCCCCTCAGCATATGTCCGGCTCTGGCATTGGGGCGGGGCAACTTTGGGAGCAGCCCCAGCCCTGCTCCTGCTCCCGGCTGGGCACCCAGCTGCTGGGACACAGGTGTGTCCTGATGCCACCGTCTACTCCTTTGAGAAGGGGAGGACAGAGTGCATCAGGGAGTTTGGTGTGGCTTACATGCGGCAAGGAGAAGGTGCAGCCCCAAACTGGCTTTCACTTCTAGAACCTTTTGCTATTGCGGGAGCAGCTGCTGGAGCTTTTCAACCGAGCTGCAAGAGTGAAAAGTGTGATGGCATGTCTATCTGAGAAGGAAGGTTCGGTGCCGCAGCCTGTTGTGCACAATTTATATGCTGATAAGAGAAGGGGGTGCTTTTGGAACGTTTTCCTTCCTGACACTTCTGTCTCTGTGAGCTTTAGCTGCTTGGACTCAGGGATACCGAAGGTATGTGAAAGTGACTGGGATGCGAGAATCATGTTGCACAGGGAACAGGGAAGGTCAGCAAATGTTTCCTGTCCTGGCACATCTCTCAGTCTGAACTGCAGCTGCAGATGCTTCACTTCCGCCAAGGACTCTGCCACCTTGAGAGAAGGATGCGCTCTATGGAGTTGAGAAAGAAAGTGCGTCTCACTAGCTTCTTTCCTCTACTTCATAGACAGCAAAGGGGCTATGAAAGGCAGCACTGGCTTTTTGTTCTAGGACTTCTTCTTTACAAGCAGCTGCTGGATGTTTGGAAGGGGGTTTGGGATATGCAAAAATGAGAGGCTAAGATGGTAAGAGGGTAAGATGGAAGTCATCTGGCAAAAGCAGAGCTCACAAAAGGGCCAGCTGAGAAAGCTCTTGCTGCCTACAACTTCAACTGCACCCCTCAAAGCAGCAGCACACACGCTGCTCTCGGCACTTTCCTTCTCAGCTCTACGCACCATCCTAAGCCTTGCCTCTCCCACACTCAGGATCCAAAGACAACGGCACCAGGGACTGCTCACACACTAAAGGCACCAGGACAAAAGGCTCACCAGCTTGGCCTTTGCATTCCCGCTGACAGCTCCACAGCTTGAACCCAGAGAACTGCCTGCTGCCAACAGCCTTTCCAATCACTCTGAGCACCTCATGACAAGGAGTGTGGGGAATGAATCTCCAGCAGCCTCCTGCCCCAGGCTGTCCCCCGGGAGCAGCCCTGCTCCAGGCCGTGACTGCCACCTGCACAGCCAAAGGACCCAGAGCCGGTGTTACACACCACGGCTGTGCCTGGTACAGAGACACCAGTGGCCACACAAGTGGCCATGGCACTGTCCACACACAGTCCCTGCTGCTGCTCCCCCAGCCGCTGGCACCAACTCCCAGCCACCCACTCCTAAAGCCACGGGGCCCACTGGGACACTGCGGGGGCTCGTGGAAGCCAGCGGCCATTGTGACACAGCGGGGCTGCACAGAGCCCACGGTGCTTTGTGACCCGTGGCTCCCAGGAGAGCCTTTGTGATGCTGGGGAACTACAAGGAAGCCTGGCTCCTCTGTGACACCACCACAGAAGCTCAGGGGAGCCCTGGAGACCGTGCTGATGCTATTGAACCTGATGCAACCCTGCCTCCTCTGTGACACCACAGAAGCTCTTGGAGCCCTGGAGACCGTGGTGATGCTATGGAACCTGATGCAACCCTGCCTCCTCTGTGACACCACAGAACCTCTGGGAGCCCTGGAGACCGTGCTGATGCTATGGAACCTGATGCAACCCTGCCTCCACTGTGACACCACAGAAGCTCAGGGAGCCCTGGAGACTGTGGTGATGCTATGGAACCTGATGCAACCCTGCCTCCACTGTGACACCACAGAACCTCTGGGAGCCCTGGAGACCGTGCTGATGCTATGGAACCTGATGCAACCCTGCCTCCACTGTGACACCACAGAAGCTCGGGGAGCTCTGCAGACCGTGGGGATGCTGGCGAAGCTGACGGAACCCTGGGCACCACAGTGACGCTATGGAACCTGGTGGAACCGAGGGGCCACAGTGACACTGTGGGGCCTTTTGGAAGCAACAGGACCCTGGTGGGAAGCCACGGGATGATTAATCCTGCACGAACCTGCTCCAGGTGGGCTCCTCTCTCCCGGCTTCCACAGGTGCTGCTAGGATCCCACTCCGGCACTGGCTTGGCACGGGCTCACGGCTTCCTTTGGCAATGGCTCTGCTCCAGGATGGCATGCTGCAGAGAATGCAGGTAGATTTTGTGCTCACTCCTGGCATGCAGCTGGACAATAAAGCCTGATCCAGCCCCCCCTCAGCATATGTCCGGCTCTGGCATTGGGGCGGGGCAACTTTGGGAGCAGCCCCAGCCCTGCTCCTGCTCCCGGCTGGGCACCCAGCTGCTGGGACACAGGTGTGTCCTGATGCCACCGTCTACTCCTTTGAGAAGGGGAGGACAGAGTGCATCAGGGAGTTTGGTGTGGCTTACATGCGGCAAGGAGAAGGTGCAGCCCCAAACTGGCTTTCACTTCTAGAACCTTTTGCTATTGCGGGAGCAGCTGCTGGAGCTTTTCAACCGAGCTGCAAGAGTGAAAAGTGTGATGGCATGTCTATCTGAGAAGGAAGGTTCGGTGCCGCAGCCTGTTGTGCACAATTTATATGCTGATAAGAGAAGGGGGTGCTTTTGCAACGTTTTCCTTCCTGACACTTCTGTCTCTGTGAGCTTTAGCTGCTTGGACTCAGGGATACCGAAGGTATGTGAAAGTGACTGGGATGCGAGAATCATGTTGCACAGGGAACAGGGAAGGTCAGCAAATGTTTCCTGTCCTGGCACATCTCTCAGTCTGAACTGCAGCTGCAGATGCTTCACTTCCGCCAAGGACTCTGCCACCTTGAGAGAAGGATGCGCTCTATGGAGTTGAGAAAGAAAGTGCGTCTCACTAGCTTCTTTCCTCTACTTCATAGACAGCAAAGGGGCTATGAAAGGCAGCACTGGCTTTTTGTTCTAGGACTTCTTCTTTACAAGCAGCTGCTGGATGTTTGGAAGGGGGTTTGGGATATGCAAAAATGAGAGGCTAAGATGGTAAGAGGGTAAGATGGAAGTCATCTGGCAAAAGCAGAGCTCACAAAAGGGCCAGCTGAGAAAGCTCTTGCTGCCTACAACTTCAACTGCACCCCTCAAAGCAGCAGCACACACGCTGCTCTCGGCACTTTCCTTCTCAGCTCTACGCACCATCCTAAGCCTTGCCTCTCCCACACTCAGGATCCAAAGACAACGGCACCAGGGACTGCTCACACACTAAAGGCACCAGGACAAAAGGCTCACCAGCTTGGCCTTTGCATTCCCGCTGACAGCTCCACAGCTTGAACCCAGAGAACTGCCTGCTGCCAACAGCCTTTCCAATCACTCTGAGCACCTCATGACAAGGAGTGTGGGGAATGAATCTCCAGCAGCCTCCTGCCCCAGGCTGTCCCCCGGGAGCAGCCCTGCTCCAGGCCGTGACTGCCACCTGCACAGCCAAAGGACCCAGAGCCGGTGTTACACACCACGGCTGTGCCTGGTACAGAGACACCAGTGGCCACACAAGTGGCCATGGCACTGTCCACACACAGTCCCTGCTGCTGCTCCCCCAGCCGCTGGCACCAACTCCCAGCCACCCACTCCTAAAGCCACGGGGCCCACTGGGACACTGCGGGGGCTCGTGGAAGCCAGCGGCCATTGTGACACAGCGGGGCTGCACAGAGCCCACGGTGCTTTGTGACCCGTGGCTCCCAGGAGAGCCTTTGTGATGCTGGGGAACTACAAGGAAGCCTGGCTCCTCTGTGACACCACCACAGAAGCTCAGGGGAGCCCTGGAGACCGTGCTGATGCTATTGAACCTGATGCAACCCTGCCTCCTCTGTGACACCACAGAACCTCTGGGAGCCCTGGAGACCGTGCTGATGCTATGGAACCTGATGCAACCCTGCCTCCACTGTGACACCACAGAAGCTCAGGGAGCCCTGGAGACTGTGGTGATGCTATGGAACCTGATGCAACCCTGCCTCCACTGTGACACCACAGAACCTCTGGGAGCCCTGGAGACCGTGCTGATGCTATGGAACCTGATGCAACCCTGCCTCCACTGTGACACCACAGAAGCTCGGGGAGCTCTGCAGACCGTGGGGATGCTGGCGAAGCTGACGGAACCCTGGGCACCACAGTGACGCTATGGAACCTGGTGGAACCGAGGGGCCACAGTGACACTGTGGGGCCTTTTGGAAGCAACAGGACCCTGGTGGGAAGCCACGGGATGATTAATCCTGCACGAACCATCTCCAGGTGGGCTCCTCTCTCCCGGCTTCCACAGGTGCTGCTAGGATCCCACTCCGGCACTGGCTTGGCACGGGCTCACGGCTTCCTTTGGCAATGGCTCTGCTCCAGGATGGCATGCTGCAGAGAATGCAGGTAGATTTTGTGCTCACTCCTGGCATGCAGCTGGACAATAAAGCCTGATCCAGCCCCCCCTCAGCATATGTCCGGCTCTGGCATTGGGGCGGGGCAACTTTGGGAGCAGCCCCAGCCCTGCTCCTGCTCCCGGCTGGGCACCCAGCTGCTGGGACACAGGTGTGTCCTGATGCCACCGTCTACTCCTTTGAGAAGGGGAGGACAGAGTGCATCAGGGAGTTTGGTGTGGCTTACATGCGGCAAGGAGAAGGTGCAGCCCCAAACTGGCTTTCACTTCTAGAACCTTTTGCTATTGCGGGAGCAGCTGCTGGAGCTTTTCAACCGAGCTGCAAGAGTGAAAAGTGTGATGGCATGTCTATCTGAGAAGGAAGGTTCGGTGCCGCAGCCTGTTGTGCACAATTTATATGCTGATAAGAGAAGGGGGTGCTTTTGGAACGTTTTCCTTCCTGACACTTCTGTCTCTGTGAGCTTTAGCTGCTTGGACTCAGGGATACCGAAGGTATGTGAAAGTGACTGGGATGCGAGAATCATGTTGCACAGGGAACAGGGAAGGTCAGCAAATGTTTCCTGTCCTGGCACATCTCTCAGTCTGAACTGCAGCTGCAGATGCTTCACTTCCGCCAAGGACTCTGCCACCTTGAGAGAAGGATGCGCTCTATGGAGTTGAGAAAGAAAGTGCGTCTCACTAGCTTCTTTCCTCTACTTCATAGACAGCAAAGGGGCTATGAAAGGCAGCACTGGCTTTTTGTTCTAGGACTTCTTCTTTACAAGCAGCTGCTGGATGTTTGGAAGGGGGTTTGGGATATGCAAAAATGAGAGGCTAAGATGGTAAGAGGGTAAGATGGAAGTCATCTGGCAAAAGCAGAGCTCACAAAAGGGCCAGCTGAGAAAGCTCTTGCTGCCTACAACTTCAACTGCACCCCTCAAAGCAGCAGCACACACGCTGCTCTCGGCACTTTCCTTCTCAGCTCTACGCACCATCCTAAGCCTTGCCTCTCCCACACTCAGGATCCAAAGACAATGGCACCAGGGACTGCTCACACACTAAAGGCACCAGGACAAAAGGCTCACCAGCTTGGCCTTTGCATTCCCGCTGACAGCTCCACAGCTTGAACCCAGAGAACTGCCTGCTGCCAACAGCCTTTCCAATCACTCTGAGCACCTCATGACAAGGAGTGTGGGGAATGAATCTCCAGCAGCCTCCTGCCCCAGGCTGTCCCCCGGGAGCAGCCCTGCTCCAGGCCGTGACTGCCACCTGCACAGCCAAAGGACCCAGAGCCGGTGTTACACACCACGGCTGTGCCTGGCACAGAGACACCAGTGGCCACACAAGTGGCCATGGCACTGTCCACACACAGTCCCTGCTGCTGCTCCCCCAGCCGCTGGCACCAACTCCCAGCCACCCACTCCTAAAGCCACGGGGCCCACTGGGACACTGCGGGGGCTCGTGGAAGCCAGCGGCCATTGTGACACAGCGGGGCTGCACAGAGCCCACGGTGCTTTGTGACCCGTGGCTCCCAGGAGAGCCTTTGTGATCCTGGGGAACTACAAGGAAGCCTGCCTCCTCTGTGACACCACCACAGAAGCTCAGGGGAGCCCTGGAGACCGTGCTGATGCTATTGAACCTGATGCAACCCTGCCTCCTCTGTGACACCACAGAAGCTCTTGGAGCCCTGGAGACCGTGGTGATGCTATGGAACCTGATGCAACCCTGCCTCCTCTGTGACACCACAGAACCTCTGGGAGCCCTGGAGACCGTGCTGATGCTATGGAACCTGATGCAACCCTGCCTCCACTGTGACACCACAGAAGCTCAGGGAGCCCTGGAGACTGTGGTGATGCTATGGAACCTGATGCAACCCTGCCTCCACTGTGACACCACAGAACCTCTGGGAGCCCTGGAGACCGTGCTGATGCTATGGAACCTGATGCAACCCTGCCTCCACTGTGACACCACAGAAGCTCGGGGAGCTCTGCAGACCGTGGGGATGCTGGCGAAGCTGACGGAACCCTGGGCACCACAGTGACGCTATGGAACCTGGTGGAACCGAGGGGCCACAGTGACACTGTGGGGCCTTTTGGAAGCAACAGGACCCTGGTGGGAAGCCACGGGATGATTAATCCTGCACGAACCTGCTCCAGGTGGGCTCCTCTCTCCCGGCTTCCACAGGTGCTGCTAGGATCCCACTCCGGCACTGGCTTGGCACGGGCTCACGGCTTCCTTTGGCAATGGCTCTGCTCCAGGATGGCATGCTGCAGAGAATGCAGGTAGATTTTGTGCTCACTCCTGGCATGCAGCTGGACAATAAAGCCTGATCCAGCCCCCCCTCAGCATATGTCCGGCTCTGGCATTGGGGCGGGGCAACTTTGGGAGCAGCCCCAGCCCTGCTCCTGCTCCCGGCTGGGCACCCAGCTGCTGGGACACAGGTGTGTCCTGATGCCACCGTCTACTCCTTTGAGAAGGGGAGGACAGAGTGCATCAGGGAGTTTGGTGTGGCTTACATGCGGCAAGGAGAAGGTGCAGCCCCAAACTGGCTTTCACTTCTAGAACCTTTTGCTATTGCGGGAGCAGCTGCTGGAGCTTTTCAACCGAGCTGCAAGAGTGAAAAGTGTGATGGCATGTCTATCTGAGAAGGAAGGTTCGGTGCCGCAGCCTGTTGTGCACAATTTATATGCTGATAAGAGAAGGGGGTGCTTTTGGAACGTTTTCCTTCCTGACACTTCTGTCTCTGTGAGCTTTAGCTGCTTTGACTCAGGGATACCGAAGGTATGTGAAAGTGACTGGGATGCGAGAATCATGTTGCACAGGGAACAGGGAAGGTCAGCAAATGTTTCCTGTCCTGGCACATCTCTCAGTCTGAACTGCAGCTGCAGATGCTTCACTTCCGCCAAGGACTCTGCCACCTTGAGAGAAGGATGCGCTCTATGGAGTTGAGAAAGAAAGTGCGTCTCACTAGCTTCTTTCCTCTACTTCATAGACAGCAAAGGGGCTATGAAAGGCAGCACTGGCTTTTTGTTCTAGGACTTCTTCTTTACAAGCAGCTGCTGGATGTTTGGAAGGGGGTTTGGGATATGCAAAAATGAGAGGCTAAGATGGTAAGAGGGTAAGATGGAAGTCATCTGGCAAAAGCAGAGCTCACAAAAGGGCCAGCTGAGAAAGCTCTTGCTGCCTACAACTTCAACTGCACCCCTCAAAGCAGCAGCACACACGCTGCTCTCGGCACTTTCCTTCTCAGCTCTACGCACCATCCTAAGCCTTGCCTCTCCCACACTCAGGATCCAAAGACAACGGCACCAGGGACTGCTCACACACTAAAGGCACCAGGACAAAAGGCTCACCAGCTTGGCCTTTGCATTCCCGCTGACAGCTCCACAGCTTGAACCCAGAGAACTGCCTGCTGCCAACAGCCTTTCCAATCACTCTGAGCACCTCATGACAAGGAGTGTGGGGAATGAATCTCCAGCAGCCTCCTGCCCCAGGCTGTCCCCCGGGAGCAGCCCTGCTCCAGGCCGTGACTGCCACCTGCACAGCCAAAGGACCCAGAGCCGGTGTTACACACCACGGCTGTGCCTGGCACAGAGACACCAGTGGCCACACAAGTGGCCATGGCACTGTCCACACACAGTCCCTGCTGCTGCTCCCCCAGCCGCTGGCACCAACTCCCAGCCACCCACTCCTAAAGCCACGGGGCCCACTGGGACACTGCGGGGGCTCGTGGAAGCCAGCGGCCATTGTGACACAGCGGGGCTGCACAGAGCCCACGGTGCTTTGTGACCCGTGGCTCCCAGGAGAGCCTTTGTGATGCTGGGGAACTACAAGGAAGCCTGGCTCCTCTGTGACACCACCACAGAAGCTCAGGGGAGCCCTGGAGACCGTGCTGATGCTATTGAACCTGATGCAACCCTGCCTCCTCTGTGACACCACAGAAGCTCTTGGAGCCCTGGAGACCGTGGTGATGCTATGGAACCTGAGGCAACCCTGCCTCCTCTGTGATACCACAGAACCTCTGGGAGCCCTGGAGACCGTGCTGATGCTATGGAACCTGATGCAACCCTGCCTCCACTGTGACACCACAGAAGCTCAGGGAGCCCTGGAGACTGTGGTGATGCTATGGAACCTGATGCAACCCTGCCTCCACTGTGACACCACAGAACCTCTGGGAGCCCTGGAGACCGTGCTGATGCTATGGAACCTGATGCAACCCTGCCTCCACTGTGACACCACAGAAGCTCGGGGAGCTCTGCAGACCGTGGGGATGCTGGCGAAGCTGACGGAACCCTGGGCACCACAGTGACGCTATGGAACCTGGTGGAACCGAGGGGCCACAGTGACACTGTGGGGCCTTTTGGAAGCAACAGGACCCTGGTGGGAAGCCACGGGATGATTAATCCTGCACGAACCTGCTCCAGGTGGGCTCCTCTCTCCCGGCTTCCACAGGTGCTGCTAGGATCCCACTCCGGCACTGGCTTGGCACGGGCTCACGGCTTCCTTTGGCAATGGCTCTGCTCCAGGATGGCATGCTGCAGAGAATGCAGGTAGATTTTGTGCTCACTCCTGGCATGCAGCTGGACAATAAAGCCTGATCCAGCCCCCCCTCAGCATATGTCCGGCTCTGGCATTGGGGCGGGGCAACTTTGGGAGCAGCCCCAGCCCTGCTCCTGCTCCCGGCTGGGCACCCAGCTGCTGGGACACAGGTGTGTCCTGATGCCACCGTCTACTCCTTTGAGAAGGGGAGGACAGAGTGCATCAGGGAGTTTGGTGTGGCTTACATGCGGCAAGGAGAAGGTGCAGCCCCAAACTGGCTTTCACTTCTAGAACCTTTTGCTATTGCGGGAGCAGCTGCTGGAGCTTTTCAACCGAGCTGCAAGAGTGAAAAGTGTGATGGCATGTCTATCTGAGAAGGAAGGTTCGGTGCCGCAGCCTGTTGTGCACAATTTATATGCTGATAAGAGAAGGGGGTGCTTTTGGAACGTTTTCCTTCCTGACACTTCTGTCTCTGTGAGCTTTAGCTGCTTGGACTCAGGGATACCGAAGGTATGTGAAAGTGACTGGGATGCGAGAATCATGTTGCACAGGGAACAGGGAAGGTCAGCAAATGTTTCCTGTCCTGGCACATCTCTCAGTCTGAACTGCAGCTGCAGATGCTTCACTTCCGCCAAGGACTCTGCCACCTTGAGAGAAGGATGCGCTCTATGGAGTTGAGAAAGAAAGTGCGTCTCACTAGCTTCTTTCCTCTACTTCATAGACAGCAAAGGGGCTATGAAAGGCAGCACTGGCTTTTTGTTCTAGGACTTCTTCTTTACAAGCAGCTGCTGGATGTTTGGAAGGGGGTTTGGGATATGCAAAAATGAGAGGCTAAGATGGTAAGAGGGTAAGATGGAAGTCATCTGGCAAAAGCAGAGCTCACAAAAGGGCCAGCTGAGAAAGCTCTTGCTGCCTACAACTTCAACTGCACCCCTCAAAGCAGCAGCACACACGCTGCTCTCGGCACTTTCCTTCTCAGCTCTACGCACCATCCTAAGCCTTGCCTCTCCCACACTCAGGATCCAAAGACAACGGCACCAGGGACTGCTCACACACTAAAGGCACCAGGACAAAAGGCTCACCAGCTTGGCCTTTGCATTCCCGCTGACAGCTCCACAGCTTGAACCCAGAGAACTGCCTGCTGCCAACAGCCTTTCCAATCACTCTGAGCACCTCATGACAAGGAGTGTGGGGAATGAATCTCCAGCAGCCTCCTGCCCCAGGCTGTCCCCCGGGAGCAGCCCTGCTCCAGGCCGTGACTGCCACCTGCACAGCCAAAGGACCCAGAGCCGGTGTTACACACCACGGCTGTGCCTGGTACAGAGACACCAGTGGCCACACAAGTGGCCATGGCACTGTCCACACACAGTCCCTGCTGCTGCTCCCCCAGCCGCTGGCACCAACTCCCAGCCACCCACTCCTAAAGCCACGGGGCCCACTGGGACACTGCGGGGGCTCGTGGAAGCCAGCGGCCATTGTGACACAGCGGGGCTGCACAGAGCCCACGGTGCTTTGTGACCCGTGGCTCCCAGGAGAGCCTTTGTGATGCTGGGGAACTACAAGGAAGCCTGGCTCCTCTGTGACACCACCACAGAAGCTCAGGGGAGCCCTGGAGACCGTGCTGATGCTATTGAACCTGATGCAACCCTGCCTCCTCTGTGACACCACAGAAGCTCTTGGAGCCCTGGAGACCGTGGTGATGCTATGGAACCTGATGCAACCCTGCCTCCTCTGTGACACCACAGAACCTCTGGGAGCCCTGGAGACCGTGCTGATGCTATGGAACCTGATGCAACCCTGCCTCCACTGTGACACCACAGAAGCTCAGGGAGCCCTGGAGACTGTGGTGATGCTATGGAACCTGATGCAACCCTGCCTCCACTGTGACACCACAGAACCTCTGGGAGCCCTGGAGACCGTGCTGATGCTATGGAACCTGATGCAACCCTGCCTCCACTGTGACACCACAGAAGCTCGGGGAGCTCTGCAGACCGTGGGGATGCTGGCGAAGCTGACGGAACCCTGGGCACCACAGTGACGCTATGGAACCTGGTGGAACCGAGGGGCCACAGTGACACTGTGGGGCCTTTTGGAAGCAACAGGACCCTGGTGGGAAGCCACGGGATGATTAATCCTGCACGAACCTGCTCCAGGTGGGCTCCTCTCTCCCGGCTTCCACAGGTGCTGCTAGGATCCCACTCCGGCACTGGCTTGGCACGGGCTCACGGCTTCCTTTGGCAATGGCTCTGCTCCAGGATGGCATGCTGCAGAGAATGCAGGTAGATTTTGTGCTCACTCCTGGCATGCAGCTGGACAATAAAGCCTGATCCAGCCCCCCCTCAGCATATGTCCGGCTCTGGCATTGGGGCGGGGCAACTTTGGGAGCAGCCCCAGCCCTGCTCCTGCTCCCGGCTGGGCACCCAGCTGCTGGGACACAGGTGTGTCCTGATGCCACCGTCTACTCCTTTGAGAAGGGGAGGACAGAGTGCATCAGGGAGTTTGGTGTGGCTTACATGCGGCAAGGAGAAGGTGCAGCCCCAAACTGGCTTTCACTTCTAGAACCTTTTGCTATTGCGGGAGCAGCTGCTGGAGCTTTTCAACCGAGCTGCAAGAGTGAAAAGTGTGATGGCATGTCTATCTGAGAAGGAAGGTTCGGTGCCGCAGCCTGTTGTGCACAATTTATATGCTGATAAGAGAAGGGGGTGCTTTTGGAACGTTTTCCTTCCTGACACTTCTGTCTCTGTGAGCTTTAGCTGCTTGGACTCAGGGATACCGAAGGTATGTGAAAGTGACTGGGATGCGAGAATCATGTTGCACAGGGAACAGGGAAGGTCAGCAAATGTTTCCTGTCCTGGCACATCTCTCAGTCTGAACTGCAGCTGCAGATGCTTCACTTCCGCCAAGGACTCTGCCACCTTGAGAGAAGGATGCGCTCTATGGAGTTGAGAAAGAAAGTGCGTCTCACTAGCTTCTTTCCTCTACTTCATAGACAGCAAAGGGGCTATGAAAGGCAGCACTGGCTTTTTGTTCTAGGACTTCTTCTTTACAAGCAGCTGCTGGATGTTTGGAAGGGGGTTTGGGATATGCAAAAATGAGAGGCTAAGATGGTAAGAGGGTAAGATGGAAGTCATCTGGCAAAAGCAGAGCTCACAAAAGGGCCAGCTGAGAAAGCTCTTGCTGCCTACAACTTCAACTGCACCCCTCAAAGCAGCAGCACACACGCTGCTCTCGGCACTTTCCTTCTCAGCTCTACGCACCATCCTAAGCCTTGCCTCTCCCACACTCAGGATCCAAAGACAACGGCACCAGGGACTGCTCACACACTAAAGGCACCAGGACAAAAGGCTCACCAGCTTGGCCTTTGCATTCCCGCTGACAGCTCCACAGCTTGAACCCAGAGAACTGCCTGCTGCCAACAGCCTTTCCAATCACTCTGAGCACCTCATGACAAGGAGTGTGGGGAATGAATCTCCAGCAGCCTCCTGCCCCAGGCTGTCCCCCGGGAGCAGCCCTGCTCCAGGCCGTGACTGCCACCTGCACAGCCAAAGGACCCAGAGCCGGTGTTACACACCACGGCTGTGCCTGGTACAGAGACACCAGTGGCCACACAAGTGGCCATGGCACTGTCCACACACAGTCCCTGCTGCTGCTCCCCCAGCCGCTGGCACCAACTCCCAGCCACCCACTCCTAAAGCCACGGGGCCCACTGGGACACTGCGGGGGCTCGTGGAAGCCAGCGGCCATTGTGACACAGCGGGGCTGCACAGAGCCCACGGTGCTTTGTGACCCGTGGCTCCCAGGAGAGCCTTTGTGATGCTGGGGAACTACAAGGAAGCCTGGCTCCTCTGTGACACCACCACAGAAGCTCAGGGGAGCCCTGGAGACCGTGCTGATGCTATTGAACCTGATGCAACCCTGCCTCCTCTGTGACACCACAGAAGCTCTTGGAGCCCTGGAGACCGTGCTGATGCTATGGAACCTGATGCAACCCTGCCTCCTCTGTGACACCACAGAACCTCTGGGAGCCCTGGAGACCGTGCTGATGCTATGGAACCTGATGCAACCCTGCCTCCACTGTGACACCACAGAACCTCTGGGAGCCCTGGAGACCGTGCTGATGCTATGGAACCTGATGCAACCCTGCCTCCACTGTGACACCACAGAAGCTCGGGGAGCTCTGCAGACCGTGGGGATGCTGGCGAAGCTGACGGAACCCTGGGCACCACAGTGACGCTATGGAACCTGGTGGAACCGAGGGGCCACAGTGACACTGTGGGGCCTTTTGGAAGCAACAGGACCCTGGTGGGAAGCCACGGGATGATTAATCCTGCACGAACCTGCTCCAGGTGGGCTCCTCTCTCCCGGCTTCCACAGGTGCTGCTAGGATCCCACTCCGGCACTGGCTTGGCACGGGCTCACGGCTTCCTTTGGCAATGGCTCTGCTCCAGGATGGCATGCTGCAGAGAATGCAGGTAGATTTTGTGCTCACTCCTGGCATGCAGCTGGACAATAAAGCCTGATCCAGCCCCCCCTCAGCATATGTCCGGCTCTGGCATTGGGGCGGGGCAACTTTGGGAGCAGCCCCAGCCCTGCTCCTGCTCCCGGCTGGGCACCCAGCTGCTGGGACACAGGTGTGTCCTGATGCCACCGTCTACTCCTTTGAGAAGGGGAGGACAGAGTGCATCAGGGAGTTTGGTGTGGCTTACATGCGGCAAGGAGAAGGTGCAGCCCCAAACTGGCTTTCACTTCTAGAACCTTTTGCTATTGCGGGAGCAGCTGCTGGAGCTTTTCAACCGAGCTGCAAGAGTGAAAAGTGTGATGGCATGTCTATCTGAGAAGGAAGGTTCGGTGCCGCAGCCTGTTGTGCACAATTTATATGCTGATAAGAGAAGGGGGTGCTTTTGGAACGTTTTCCTTCCTGACACTTCTGTCTCTGTGAGCTTTAGCTGCTTGGACTCAGGGATACCGAAGGTATGTGAAAGTGACTGGGATGCGAGAATCATGTTGCACAGGGAACAGGGAAGGTCAGCAAATGTTTCCTGTCCTGGCACATCTCTCAGTCTGAACTGCAGCTGCAGATGCTTCACTTCCGCCAAGGACTCTGCCACCTTGAGAGAAGGATGCGCTCTATGGAGTTGAGAAAGAAAGTGCGTCTCACTAGCTTCTTTCCTCTACTTCATAGACAGCAAAGGGGCTATGAAAGGCAGCACTGGCTTTTTGTTCTAGGACTTCTTCTTTACAAGCAGCTGCTGGATGTTTGGAAGGGGGTTTGGGATATGCAAAAATGAGAGGCTAAGATGGTAAGAGGGTAAGATGGAAGTCATCTGGCAAAAGCAGAGCTCACAAAAGGGCCAGCTGAGAAAGCTCTTGCTGCCTACAACTTCAACTGCACCCCTCAAAGCAGCAGCACACACGCTGCTCTCGGCACTTTCCTTCTCAGCTCTACGCACCATCCTAAGCCTTGCCTCTCCCACACTCAGGATCCAAAGACAACGGCACCAGGGACTGCTCACACACTAAAGGCACCAGGACAAAAGGCTCACCAGCTTGGCCTTTGCATTCCCGCTGACAGCTCCACAGCTTGAACCCAGAGAACTGCCTGCTGCCAACAGCCTTTCCAATCACTCTGAGCACCTCATGACAAGGAGTGTGGGGAATGAATCTCCAGCAGCCTCCTGCCCCAGGCTGTCCCCCGGGAGCAGCCCTGCTCCAGGCCGTGACTGCCACCTGCACAGCCAAAGGACCCAGAGCCGGTGTTACACACCACGGCTGTGCCTGGTACAGAGACACCAGTGGCCACACAAGTGGCCATGGCACTGTCCACACACAGTCCCTGCTGCTGCTCCCCCAGCCGCTGGCACCAACTCCCAGCCACCCACTCCTAAAGCCACGGGGCCCACTGGGACACTGCGGGGGCTCGTGGAAGCCAGCGGCCATTGTGACACAGCGGGGCTGCACAGAGCCCACGGTGCTTTGTGACCCGTGGCTCCCAGGAGAGCCTTTGTGATGCTGGGGAACTACAAGGAAGCCTGGCTCCTCTGTGACACCACCACAGAAGCTCAGGGGAGCCCTGGAGACCGTGCTGATGCTATTGAACCTGATGCAACCCTGCCTCCTCTGTGACACCACAGAAGCTCTTGGAGCCCTGGAGACCGTGGTGATGCTATGGAACCTGAGGCAACCCTGCCTCCTCTGTGACACCACAGAACCTCTGGGAGCCCTGGAGACCGTGCTGATGCTATGGAACCTGATGCAACCCTGCCTCCACTGTGACACCACAGAAGCTCAGGGAGCCCTGGAGACTGTGGTGATGCTATGGAACCTGATGCAACCCTGCCTCCACTGTGACACCACAGAACCTCTGGGAGCCCTGGAGACCGTGCTGATGCTATGGAACCTGATGCAACCCTGCCTCCACTGTGACACCACAGAAGCTCGGGGAGCTCTGCAGACCGTGGGGATGCTGGCGAAGCTGACGGAACCCTGGGCACCACAGTGACGCTATGGAACCTGGTGGAACCGAGGGGCCACAGTGACACTGTGGGGCCTTTTGGAAGCAACAGGACCCTGGTGGGAAGCCACGGGATGATTAATCCTGCACGAACCTGCTCCAGGTGGGCTCCTCTCTCCCGGCTTCCACAGGTGCTGCTAGGATCCCACTCCGGCACTGGCTTGGCACGGGCTCACGGCTTCCTTTGGCAATGGCTCTGCTCCAGGATGGCATGCTGCAGAGAATGCAGGTAGATTTTGTGCTCACTCCTGGCATGCAGCTGGACAATAAAGCCTGATCCAGCCCCCCCTCAGCATATGTCCGGCTCTGGCATTGGGGCGGGGCAACTTTGGGAGCAGCCCCAGCCCTGCTCCTGCTCCCGGCTGGGCACCCAGCTGCTGGGACACAGGTGTGTCCTGATGCCACCGTCTACTCCTTTGAGAAGGGGAGGACAGAGTGCATCAGGGAGTTTGGTGTGGCTTACATGCGGCAAGGAGAAGGTGCAGCCCCAAACTGGCTTTCACTTCTAGAACCTTTTGCTATTGCGGGAGCAGCTGCTGGAGCTTTTCAACCGAGCTGCAAGAGTGAAAAGTGTGATGGCATGTCTATCTGAGAAGGAAGGTTCGGTGCCGCAGCCTGTTGTGCACAATTTATATGCTGATAAGAGAAGGGGGTGCTTTTGGAA
This sequence comes from Aphelocoma coerulescens, assembly GCF_041296385.1. Taxonomy (NCBI): domain Eukaryota; kingdom Metazoa; phylum Chordata; class Aves; order Passeriformes; family Corvidae; genus Aphelocoma; species Aphelocoma coerulescens. Next base: position 29,810 of record NW_027183561.1, on the reverse strand, counting down.
CGTTTTCCTTCCTGACACTTCTGTCTCTGTGAGCTTTAGCTGCTTGGACTCAGGGGTACCGAAGGTGTGTGAAAGTGACTGGGATGCGAGAATCATGTTGCACAGGGAACAGGGAAGGTCAGCAAATGTTTCCTGTCCTGGCACATCTCTCAGTCTGAACTGCAGCTGCAGATGCTTCACTTCTGCCAAGGACTCTGCCACCTTGAGAGAAGGATGCGCTCTATGGAGTTGAGAAAGAAAGTGCGTCTCACTAGCTTCTTTCCTCTACTTCATAGACAGCAAAGGGGCTATGAAAGGCAGCACTGGCTTTTTGTTCTAGGACTTCTTCTTTACAAGCAGCTGCTGGATGTTTGGAAGGGGGTTTGGGATATGCAAAAATGAGAGGCTAAGATGGTAAGAGGGTAAGATGGAAGTCATCTGGCAAAAGCAGAGCTCACAAAAGGGCCAGCTGAGAAAGCTCTTGCTGCCTACAACTTCAACTGCACCCCTCAAAGCAGCAGCACACACGCTGCTCTCGGCACTTTCCTTCTCAGCTCTACGCACCATCCTAAGCCTTGCCTCTCCCACACTCAGGATCCAAAGACAACGGCACCAGGGACTGCTCACACACTAAAGGCACCAGGACAAAAGGCTCACCAGCTTGGCCTTTGCATTCCCGCTGACAGCTCCACAGCTTGAACCCAGAGAACTGCCTGCTGCCAACAGCCTTTCCAATCACTCTGAGCACCTCATGACAAGGAGTGTGGGGAATGAATCTCCAGCAGCCTCCTGCCCCAGGCTGTCCCCCGGGAGCAGCCCTGCTCCAGGCTGTGACTGCCACCTGCACAGCCAAAGGACCCAGAGCCGGTGTTACACACCACGGCTGTGCCTGGCACAGAGACACCAGTGGCCACACAAGTGGCCATGGCACTGTCCACACACAGTCCCTGCTGCTGCTCCCCCAGCCGCTGGCACCAACTCCCAGCCACCCACTCCTAAAGCCACGGGGCCCACTGGGACACTGCGGGGGCTCGTGGAAGCCAGCGGCCATTGTGACACAGCGGGGCTGCACAGAGCCCACGGTGCTTTGTGACCCGTGGCTCCCAGGAGAGCCTTTGTGATCCTGGGGAACTACAAGGAAGCCTGGCTCCTCTGTGACACCACCACAGAAGCTCAGGGGAGCCCTGGAGACCGTGCTGATGCTATGGAACCTGATGCAACCCTGCCTCCTCTGTGACACCACAGAAGCTCTTGGAGCCCTGGAGACCGTGGTGATGCTATGGAACCTGAGGCAACCCTGCCTCCACTGTGACACCACAGAACCTCTGGGAGCCCTGGAGACCGTGCTGATGCTATGGAACCTGATGCAACCCTGCCTCCACTGTGACACCACAGAAGCTCAGGGAGCCCTGGAGACTGTGGTGATGCTATGGAACCTGATGCAACCCTGCCTCCACTGTGACACCACAGAACCTCTGGGAGCCCTGGAGACCGTGCTGATGCTATGGAACCTGATGCAACCCTGCCTCCACTGTGACACCACAGAAGCTCGGGGAGCTCTGCAGACCGTGGGGATGCTGGCGAAGCTGACGGAACCCTGGGCACCACAGTGACGCTATGGAACCTGGTGGAACCGAGGGGCCACAGTGACACTGTGGGGCCTTTTGGAAGCAACAGGACCCTGGTGGGAAGCCACGGGATGATTAATCCTGCACGAACCTGCTCCAGGTGGGCTCCTCTCTCCCGGCTTCCACAGGTGCTGCTAGGATCCCACTCCGGCACTGGCTTGGCACAGGCTCACGGCTTCCTTTGGCAATGGCTCTGCTCCAGGATGGCATGCTGCAGAGAATGCAGGTAGATTTTGTGCTCACTCCTGGCATGCAGCTGGACAATAAAGCCTGATCCAGCCCCCCCTCAGCATATGTCCGGCTCTGGCATTGGGGCGGGGCAACTTTGGGAGCAGCCCCAGCCCTGCTCCTGCTCCCGGCTGGGCACCCAGCTGCTGGGACACAGGTGTGTCCTGATGCCACCGTCTACTCCTTTGAGAAGGGGAGGACAGAGTGCATCAGGGAGTTTGGTGTGGCTTACATGCGGCAAGGAGAAGGTGCAGCCCCAAACTGGCTTTCACTTCTAGAACCTTTTGCTATTGCGGGAGCAGCTGCTGGAGCTTTTCAACCGAGCTGCAAGAGTGAAAAGTGTGATGGCATGTCTATCTGAGAAGGAAGGTTCGGTGCCGCAGCCTGTTGTGCACAATTTATATGCTGATAAGAGAAGGGGGTGCTTTTGCAACGTTTTCCTTCCTGACACTTCTGTCTCTGTGAGCTTTAGCTGCTTGGACTCAGGGATACCGAAGGTATGTGAAAGTGACTGGGATGCGAGAATCATGTTGCACAGGGAACAGGGAAGGTCAGCAAATGTTTCCTGTCCTGGCACATCTCTCAGTCTGAACTGCAGCTGCAGATGCTTCACTTCCGCCAAGGACTCTGCCACCTTGAGAGAAGGATGCGCTCTATGGAGTTGAGAAAGAAAGTGCGTCTCACTAGCTTCTTTCCTCTACTTCATAGACAGCAAAGGGGCTATGAAAGGCAGCACTGGCTTTTTGTTCTAGGACTTCTTCTTTACAAGCAGCTGCTGGATGTTTGGAAGGGGGTTTGGGATATGCAAAAATGAGAGGCTAAGATGGTAAGAGGGTAAGATGGAAGTCATCTGGCAAAAGCAGAGCTCACAAAAGGGCCAGCTGAGAAAGCTCTTGCTGCCTACAACTTCAACTGCACCCCTCAAAGCAGCAGCACACACGCTGCTCTCGGCACTTTCCTTCTCAGCTCTACGCACCATCCTAAGCCTTGCCTCTCCCACACTCAGGATCCAAAGACAACGGCACCAGGGACTGCTCACACACTAAAGGCACCAGGACAAAAGGCTCACCAGCTTGGCCTTTGCATTCCCGCTGACAGCTCCACAGCTTGAACCCAGAGAACTGCCTGCTGCCAACAGCCTTTCCAATCACTCTGAGCACCTCATGACAAGGAGTGTGGGGAATGAATCTCCAGCAGCCTCCTGCCCCAGGCTGTCCCCCGGGAGCAGCCCTGCTCCAGGCCGTGACTGCCACCTGCACAGCCAAAGGACCCAGAGCCGGTGTTACACACCACGGCTGTGCCTGGCACAGAGACACCAGTGGCCACACAAGTGGCCATGGCACTGTCCACACACAGTCCCTGCTGCTGCTCCCCCAGCCGCTGGCACCAACTCCCAGCCACCCACTCCTAAAGCCACGGGGCCCACTGGGACACTGCGGGGGCTCGTGGAAGCCAGCGGCCATTGTGACACAGCGGGGCTGCACAGAGCCCACGGTGCTTTGTGACCCGTGGCTCCCAGGAGAGCCTTTGTGATGCTGGGGAACTACAAGGAAGCCTGGCTCCTCTGTGACACCACCACAGAAGCTCAGGGGAGCCCTGGAGACCGTGCTGATGCTATTGAACCTGATGCAACCCTGCCTCCTCTGTGACACCACAGAAGCTCTTGGAGCCCTGGAGACCGTGGTGATGCTATGGAACCTGATGCAACCCTGCCTCCTCTGTGACACCACAGAACCTCTGGGAGCCCTGGAGACCGTGCTGATGCTATGGAACCTGATGCAACCCTGCCTCCACTGTGACACCACAGAAGCTCAGGGAGCCCTGGAGACTGTGGTGATGCTATGGAACCTGATGCAACCCTGCCTCCACTGTGACACCACAGAACCTCTGGGAGCCCTGGAGACCGTGCTGATGCTATGGAACCTGATGCAACCCTGCCTCCACTGTGACACCACAGAAGCTCGGGGAGCTCTGCAGACCGTGGGGATGCTGGCGAAGCTGACGGAACCCTGGGCACCACAGTGACGCTATGGAACCTGGTGGAACCGAGGGGCCACAGTGACACTGTGGGGCCTTTTGGAAGCAACAGGACCCTGGTGGGAAGCCACGGGATGATTAATCCTGCACGAACCTGCTCCAGGTGGGCTCCTCTCTCCCGGCTTCCACAGGTGCTGCTAGGATCCCACTCCGGCACTGGCTTGGCACGGGCTCACGGCTTCCTTTGGCAATGGCTCTGCTCCAGGATGGCATGCTGCAGAGAATGCAGGTAGATTTTGTGCTCACTCCTGGCATGCAGCTGGACAATAAAGCCTGATCCAGCCCCCCCTCAGCATATGTCCGGCTCTGGCATTGGGGCGGGGCAACTTTGGGAGCAGCCCCAGCCCTGCTCCTGCTCCCGGCTGGGCACCCAGCTGCTGGGACACAGGTGTGTCCTGATGCCACCGTCTACTCCTTTGAGAAGGGGAGGACAGAGTGCATCAGGGAGTTTGGTGTGGCTTACATGCGGCAAGGAGAAGGTGCAGCCCCAAACTGGCTTTCACTTCTAGAACCTTTTGCTATTGCGGGAGCAGCTGCTGGAGCTTTTCAACCGAGCTGCAAGAGTGAAAAGTGTGATGGCATGTCTATCTGAGAAGGAAGGTTCGGTGCCGCAGCCTGTTGTGCACAATTTATATGCTGATAAGAGAAGGGGGTGCTTTTGGAACGTTTTCCTTCCTGACACTTCTGTCTCTGTGAGCTTTAGCTGCTTGGACTCAGGGATACCGAAGGTATGTGAAAGTGACTGGGATGCGAGAATCATGTTGCACAGGGAACAGGGAAGGTCAGCAAATGTTTCCTGTCCTGGCACATCTCTCAGTCTGAACTGCAGCTGCAGATGCTTCACTTCCGCCAAGGACTCTGCCACCTTGAGAGAAGGATGCGCTCTATGGAGTTGAGAAAGAAAGTGCGTCTCACTAGCTTCTTTCCTCTACTTCATAGACAGCAAAGGGGCTATGAAAGGCAGCACTGGCTTTTTGTTCTAGGACTTCTTCTTTACAAGCAGCTGCTGGATGTTTGGAAGGGGGTTTGGGATATGCAAAAATGAGAGGCTAAGATGGTAAGAGGGTAAGATGGAAGTCATCTGGCAAAAGCAGAGCTCACAAAAGGGCCAGCTGAGAAAGCTCTTGCTGCCTACAACTTCAACTGCACCCCTCAAAGCAGCAGCACACACGCTGCTCTCGGCACTTTCCTTCTCAGCTCTACGCACCATCCTAAGCCTTGCCTCTCCCACACTCAGGATCCAAAGACAACGGCACCAGGGACTGCTCACACACTAAAGGCACCAGGACAAAAGGCTCACCAGCTTGGCCTTTGCATTCCCGCTGACAGCTCCACAGCTTGAACCCAGAGAACTGCCTGCTGCCAACAGCCTTTCCAATCACTCTGAGCACCTCATGACAAGGAGTGTGGGGAATGAATCTCCAGCAGCCTCCTGCCCCAGGCTGTCCCCCGGGAGCAGCCCTGCTCCAGGCCGTGACTGCCACCTGCACAGCCAAAGGACCCAGAGCCGGTGTTACACACCACGGCTGTGCCTGGCACAGAGACACCAGTGGCCACACAAGTGGCCATGGCACTGTCCACACACAGTCCCTGCTGCTGCTCCCCCAGCCGCTGGCACCAACTCCCAGCCACCCACTCCTAAAGCCACGGGGCCCACTGGGACACTGCGGGGGCTCGTGGAAGCCAGCGGCCATTGTGACACAGCGGGGCTGCACAGAGCCCACGGTGCTTTGTGACCCGTGGCTCCCAGGAGAGCCTTTGTGATGCTGGGGAACTACAAGGAAGCCTGGCTCCTCTGTGACACCACCACAGAAGCTCAGGGGAGCCCTGGAGACTGTGCTGATGCTATTGAACCTGATGCAACCCTGCCTCCTCTGTGACACCACAGAAGCTCTTGGAGCCCTGGAGACCGTGGTGATGCTATGGAACCTGATGCAACCCTGCCTCCTCTGTGACACCACAGAACCTCTGGGAGCTCTGCAGACCGTGCTGATGCTATGGAACCTGATGCAACCCTGCCTCCACTGTGACACCACAGAAGCTCAGGGAGCCCTGGAGACTGTGGTGATGCTATGGAACCTGATGCAACCCTGCCTCCACTGTGACACCACAGAACCTCTGGGAGCCCTGGAGACCGTGCTGATGCTATGGAACCTGATGCAACCCTGCCTCCACTGTGACACCACAGAAGCTCGGGGAGCTCTGCAGACCGTGGGGATGCTGGCGAAGCTGACGGAACCCTGGGCACCACAGTGACGCTATGGAACCTGGTGGAACCGAGGGGCCACAGTGACACTGTGGGGCCTTTTGGAAGCAACAGGACCCTGGTGGGAAGCCACGGGATGATTAATCCTGCACGAACCTGCTCCAGGTGGGCTCCTCTCTCCCGGCTTCCACAGGTGCTGCTAGGATCCCACTCCGGCACTGGCTTGGCACGGGCTCACGGCTTCCTTTGGCAATGGCTCTGCTCCAGGATGGCATGCTGCAGAGAATGCAGGTAGATTTTGTGCTCACTCCTGGCATGCAGCTGGACAATAAAGCCTGATCCAGCCCCCCCTCAGCATATGTCCGGCTCTGGCATTGGGGCGGGGCAACTTTGGGAGCAGCCCCAGCCCTGCTCCTGCTCCCGGCTGGGCACCCAGCTGCTGGGACACAGGTGTGTCCTGATGCCACCGTCTACTCCTTTGAGAAGGGGAGGACAGAGTGCATCAGGGAGTTTGGTGTGGCTTACATGCGGCAAGGAGAAGGTGCAGCCCCAAACTGGCTTTCACTTCTAGAACCTTTTGCTATTGCGGGAGCAGCTGCTGGAGCTTTTCAACCGAGCTGCAAGAGTGAAAAGTGTGATGGCATGTCTATCTGAGAAGGAAGGTTCGGTGCCGCAGCCTGTTGTGCACAATTTATATGCTGATAAGAGAAGGGGGTGCTTTTGCAACGTTTTCCTTCCTGACACTTCTGTCTCTGTGAGCTTTAGCTGCTTGGACTCAGGGATACCGAAGGTATGTGAAAGTGACTGGGATGCGAGAATCATGTTGCACAGGGAACAGGGAAGGTCAGCAAATGTTTCCTGTCCTGGCACATCTCTCAGTCTGAACTGCAGCTGCAGATGCTTCACTTCCGCCAAGGACTCTGCCACCTTGAGAGAAGGATGCGCTCTATGGAGTTGAGAAAGAAAGTGCGTCTCACTAGCTTCTTTCCTCTACTTCATAGACAGCAAAGGGGCTATGAAAGGCAGCACTGGCTTTTTGTTCTAGGACTTCTTCTTTACAAGCAGCTGCTGGATGTTTGGAAGGGGGTTTGGGATATGCAAAAATGAGAGGCTAAGATGGTAAGAGGGTAAGATGGAAGTCATCTGGCAAAAGCAGAGCTCACAAAAGGGCCAGCTGAGAAAGCTCTTGCTGCCTACAACTTCAACTGCACCCCTCAAAGCAGCAGCACACACGCTGCTCTCGGCACTTTCCTTCTCAGCTCTACGCACCATCCTAAGCCTTGCCTCTCCCACACTCAGGATCCAAAGACAACGGCACCAGGGACTGCTCACACACTAAAGGCACCAGGACAAAAGGCTCACCAGCTTGGCCTTTGCATTCCCGCTGACAGCTCCACAGCTTGAACCCAGAGAACTGCCTGCTGCCAACAGCCTTTCCAATCACTCTGAGCACCTCATGACAAGGAGTGTGGGGAATGAATCTCCAGCAGCCTCCTGCCCCAGGCTGTCCCCCGGGAGCAGCCCTGCTCCAGGCTGTGACTGCCACCTGCACAGCCAAAGGACCCAGAGCCGGTGTTACACACCACGGCTGTGCCTGGCACAGAGACACCAGTGGCCACACAAGTGGCCATGGCACTGTCCACACACAGTCCCTGCTGCTGCTCCCCCAGCCGCTGGCACCAACTCCCAGCCACCCACTCCTAAAGCCACGGGGCCCACTGGGACACTGCGGGGGCTCGTGGAAGCCAGCGGCCATTGTGACACAGCGGGGCTGCACAGAGCCCACGGTGCTTTGTGACCCGTGGCTCCCAGGAGAGCCTTTGTGATGCTGGGGAACTACAAGGAAGCCTGGCTCCTCTGTGACACCACCACAGAAGCTCAGGGGAGCCCTGGAGACCGTGCTGATGCTATTGAACCTGATGCAACCCTGCCTCCTCTGTGACAACACAGAAGCTCTTGGAGCCCTGGAGACCGTGGTGATGCTATGGAACCTGATGCAACCCTGCCTCCTCTGTGACACCACAGAACCTCTGGGAGCCCTGGAGACCGTGCTGATGCTATGGAACCTGATGCAACCCTGCCTCCACTGTGACACCACAGAAGCTCAGGGAGCCCTGGAGACTGTGGTGATGCTATGGAACCTGATGCAACCCTGCCTCCACTGTGACACCACAGAACCTCTGGGAGCCCTGGAGACCGTGCTGATGCTATGGAACCTGATGCAACCCTGCCTCCACTGTGACACCACAGAAGCTCGGGGAGCTCTGCAGACCGTGGGGATGCTGGCGAAGCTGACGGAACCCTGGGCACCACAGTGACGCTATGGAACCTGGTGGAACCGAGGGGCCACAGTGACACTGTGGGGCCTTTTGGAAGCAACAGGACCCTGGTGGGAAGCCACGGGATGATTAATCCTGCACGAACCTGCTCCAGGTGGGCTCCTCTCTCCCGGCTTCCACAGGTGCTGCTAGGATCCCACTCCGGCACTGGCTTGGCACGGGCTCACGGCTTCCTTTGGCAATGGCTCTGCTCCAGGATGGCATGCTGCAGAGAATGCAGGTAGATTTTGTGCTCACTCCTGGCATGCAGCTGGACAATAAAGCCTGATCCAGCCCCCCCTCAGCATATGTCCGGCTCTGGCATTGGGGCGGGGCAACTTTGGGAGCAGCCCCAGCCCTGCTCCTGCTCCCGGCTGGGCACCCAGCTGCTGGGACACAGGTGTGTCCTGATGCCACCGTCTACTCCTTTGAGAAGGGGAGGACAGAGTGCATCAGGGAGTTTGGTGTGGCTTACATGCGGCAAGGAGAAGGTGCAGCCCCAAACTGGCTTTCACTTCTAGAACCTTTTGCTATTGCGGGAGCAGCTGCTGGAGCTTTTCAACCGAGCTGCAAGAGTGAAAAGTGTGATGGCATGTCTATCTGAGAAGGAAGGTTCGGTGCCGCAGCCTGTTGTGCACAATTTATATGCTGATAAGAGAAGGGGGTGCTTTTGCAACGTTTTCCTTCCTGACACTTCTGTCTCTGTGAGCTTTAGCTGCTTGGACTCAGGGATACCGAAGGTATGTGAAAGTGACTGGGATGCGAGAATCATGTTGCACAGGGAACAGGGAAGGTCAGCAAATGTTTCCTGTCCTGGCACATCTCTCAGTCTGAACTGCAGCTGCAGATGCTTCACTTCCGCCAAGGACTCTGCCACCTTGAGAGAAGGATGCGCTCTATGGAGTTGAGAAAGAAAGTGCGTCTCACTAGCTTCTTTCCTCTACTTCATAGACAGCAAAGGGGCTATGAAAGGCAGCACTGGCTTTTTGTTCTAGGACTTCTTCTTTACAAGCAGCTGCTGGATGTTTGGAAGGGGGTTTGGGATATGCAAAAATGAGAGGCTAAGATGGTAAGAGGGTAAGATGGAAGTCATCTGGCAAAAGCAGAGCTCACAAAAGGGCCAGCTGAGAAAGCTCTTGCTGCCTACAACTTCAACTGCACCCCTCAAAGCAGCAGCACACACGCTGCTCTCGGCACTTTCCTTCTCAGCTCTACGCACCATCCTAAGCCTTGCCTCTCCCACACTCAGGATCCAAAGACAACGGCACCAGGGACTGCTCACACACTAAAGGCACCAGGACAAAAGGCTCACCAGCTTGGCCTTTGCATTCCCGCTGACAGCTCCACAGCTTGAACCCAGAGAACTGCCTGCTGCCAACAGCCTTTCCAATCACTCTGAGCACCTCATGACAAGGAGTGTGGGGAATGAATCTCCAGCAGCCTCCTGCCCCAGGCTGTCCCCCGGGAGCAGCCCTGCTCCAGGCCGTGACTGCCACCTGCACAGCCAAAGGACCCAGAGCCGGTGTTACACACCACGGCTGTGCCTGGCACAGAGACACCAGTGGCCACACAAGTGGCCATGGCACTGTCCACACACAGTCCCTGCTGCTGCTCCCCCAGCCGCTGGCACCAACTCCCAGCCACCCACTCCTAAAGCCACGGGGCCCACTGGGACACTGCGGGGGCTCGTGGAAGCCAGCGGCCATTGTGACACAGCGGGGCTGCACAGAGCCCACGGTGCTTTGTGACCCGTGGCTCCCAGGAGAGCCTTTGTGATGCTGGGGAACTACAAGGAAGCCTGGCTCCTCTGTGACACCACCACAGAAGCTCAGGGGAGCCCTGGAGACCGTGCTGATGCTATTGAACCTGATGCAACCCTGCCTCCTCTGTGACACCACAGAAGCTCTTGGAGCCCTGGAGACCGTGGTGATGCTATGGAACCTGAGGCAACCCTGCCTCCTCTGTGACACCACAGAACCTCTGGGAGCCCTGGAGACCGTGCTGATGCTATGGAACCTGATGCAACCCTGCCTCCACTGTGACACCACAGAAGCTCAGGGAGCCCTGGAGACTGTGGTGATGCTATGGAACCTGATGCAACCCTGCCTCCACTGTGACACCACAGAACCTCTGGGAGCCCTGGAGACCGTGCTGATGCTATGGAACCTGATGCAACCCTGCCTCCACTGTGACACCACAGAAGCTCGGGGAGCTCTGCAGACCGTGGGGATGCTGGCGAAGCTGACGGAACCCTGGGCACCACAGTGACGCTATGGAACCTGGTGGAACCGAGGGGCCACAGTGACACTGTGGGGCCTTTTGGAAGCAACAGGACCCTGGTGGGAAGCCACGGGATGATTAATCCTGCACGAACCTGCTCCAGGTGGGCTCCTCTCTCCCGGCTTCCACAGGTGCTGCTAGGATCCCACTCCGGCACTGGCTTGGCACGGGCTCACGGCTTCCTTTGGCAATGGCTCTGCTCCAGGATGGCATGCTGCAGAGAATGCAGGTAGATTTTGTGCTCACTCCTGGCATGCAGCTGGACAATAAAGCCTGATCCAGCCCCCCCTCAGCATATGTCCGGCTCTGGCATTGGGGCGGGGCAACTTTGGGAGCAGCCCCAGCCCTGCTCCTGCTCCCGGCTGGGCACCCAGCTGCTGGGACACAGGTGTGTCCTGATGCCACCGTCTACTCCTTTGAGAAGGGGAGGACAGAGTGCATCAGGGAGTTTGGTGTGGCTTACATGCGGCAAGGAGAAGGTGCAGCCCCAAACTGGCTTTCACTTCTAGAACCTTTTGCTATTGCGGGAGCAGCTGCTGGAGCTTTTCAACCGAGCTGCAAGAGTGAAAAGTGTGATGGCATGTCTATCTGAGAAGGAAGGTTCGGTGCCGCAGCCTGTTGTGCACAATTTATATGCTGATAAGAGAAGGGGGTGCTTTTGGAACGTTTTCCTTCCTGACACTTCTGTCTCTGTGAGCTTTAGCTGCTTGGACTCAGGGGTACCGAAGGTATGTGAAAGTGACTGGGATGCGAGAATCATGTTGCACAGGGAACAGGGAAGGTCAGCAAATGTTTCCTGTCCTGGCACATCTCTCAGTCTGAACTGCAGCTGCAGATGCTTCACTTCCGCCAAGGACTCTGCCACCTTGAGAGAAGGATGCGCTCTATGGAGTTGAGAAAGAAAGTGCGTCTCACTAGCTTCTTTCCTCTACTTCATAGACAGCAAAGGGGCTATGAAAGGCAGCACTGGCTTTTTGTTCTAGGACTTCTTCTTTACAAGCAGCTGCTGGATGTTTGGAAGGGGGTTTGGGATATGCAAAAATGAGAGGCTAAGATGGTAAGAGGGTAAGATGGAAGTCATCTGGCAAAAGCAGAGCTCACAAAAGGGCCAGCTGAGAAAGCTCTTGCTGCCTACAACTTCAACTGCACCCCTCAAAGCAGCAGCACACACGCTGCTCTCGGCACTTTCCTTCTCAGCTCTACGCACCATCCTAAGCCTTGCCTCTCCCACACTCAGGATCCAAAGACAACGGCACCAGGGACTGCTCACACACTAAAGGCACCAGGACAAAAGGCTCACCAGCTTGGCCTTTGCATTCCCGCTGACAGCTCCACAGCTTGAACCCAGAGAACTGCCTGCTGCCAACAGCCTTTCCAATCACTCTGAGCACCTCATGACAAGGAGTGTGGGGAATGAATCTCCAGCAGCCTCCTGCCCCAGGCTGTCCCCCGGGAGCAGCCCTGCTCCAGGCCGTGACTGCCACCTGCACAGCCAAAGGACCCAGAGCCGGTGTTACACACCACGGCTGTGCCTGGCACAGAGACACCAGTGGCCACACAAGTGGCCATGGCACTGTCCACACACAGTCCCTGCTGCTGCTCCCCCAGCCGCTGGCACCAACTCCCAGCCACCCACTCCTAAAGCCACGGGGCCCACTGGGACACTGCGGGGGCTCGTGGAAGCCAGCGGCCATTGTGACACAGCGGGGCTGCACAGAGCCCACGGTGCTTTGTGACCCGTGGCTCCCAGGAGAGCCTTTGTGATCCTGGGGAACTACAAGGAAGCCTGGCTCCTCTGTGACACCACCACAGAAGCTCAGGGGAGCCCTGGAGACCGTGCTGATGCTATTGAACCTGATGCAACCCTGCCTCCTCTGTGACACCACAGAAGCTCTTGGAGCCCTGGAGACCGTGGTGATGCTATGGAACCTGATGCAACCCTGCCTCCTCTGTGACACCACAGAAGCTCAGGGAGCCCTGGAGACCGTGCTGATGCTATGGAACCTGATGCAACCCTGCCTCCTCTGTGACACCACAGAAGCTCAGGGAGCCCTGGAGACTGTGGTGATGCTATGGAACCTGATGCAACCCTGCCTCCACTGTGACACCACAGAACCTCTGGGAGCCCTGGAGACCGTGCTGATGCTATGGAACCTGATGCAACCCTGCCTCCACTGTGACACCACAGAAGCTCGGGGAGCTCTGCAGACCGTGGGGATGCTGGCGAAGCTGACGGAACCCTGGGCACCACAGTGACGCTATGGAACCTGGTGGAACCGAGGGGCCACAGTGACACTGTGGGGCCTTTTGGAAGCAACAGGACCCTGGTGGGAAGCCACGGGATGATTAATCCTGCACGAACCTGCTCCAGGTGGGCTCCTCTCTCCCGGCTTCCACAGGTGCTGCTAGGATCCCACTCCGGCACTGGCTTGGCACGGGCTCACGGCTTCCTTTGGCAATGGCTCTGCTCCAGGATGGCATGCTGCAGAGAATGCAGGTAGATTTTGTGCTCACTCCTGGCATGCAGCTGGACAATAAAGCCTGATCCAGCCCCCCCTCAGCATATGTCCGGCTCTGGCATTGGGGCGGGGCAACTTTGGGAGCAGCCCCAGCCCTGCTCCTGCTCCCGGCTGGGCACCCAGCTGCTGGGACACAGGTGTGTCCTGATGCCACCGTCTACTCCTTTGAGAAGGGGAGGACAGAGTGCATCAGGGAGTTTGGTGTGGCTTACATGCGGCAAGGAGAAGGTGCAGCCCCAAACTGGCTTTCACTTCTAGAACCTTTTGCTATTGCGGGAGCAGCTGCTGGAGCTTTTCAACCGAGCTGCAAGAGTGAAAAGTGTGATGGCATGTCTATCTGAGAAGGAAGGTTCGGTGCCGCAGCCTGTTGTGCACAATTTATATGCTGATAAGAGAAGGGGGTGCTTTTGCAACGTTTTCCTTCCTGACACTTCTGTCTCTGTGAGCTTTAGCTGCTTGGACTCAGGGATACCGAAGGTATGTGAAAGTGACTGGGATGCGAGAATCATGTTGCACAGGGAACAGGGAAGGTCAGCAAATGTTTCCTGTCCTGGCACATCTCTCAGTCTGAACTGCAGCTGCAGATGCTTCACTTCCGCCAAGGACTCTGCCACCTTGAGAGAAGGATGCGCTCTATGGAGTTGAGAAAGAAAGTGCGTCTCACTAGCTTCTTTCCTCTACTTCATAGACAGCAAAGGGGCTATGAAAGGCAGCACTGGCTTTTTGTTCTAGGACTTCTTCTTTACAAGCAGCTGCTGGATGTTTGGAAGGGGGTTTGGGATATGCAAAAATGAGAGGCTAAGATGGTAAGAGGGTAAGATGGAAGTCATCTGGCAAAAGCAGAGCTCACAAAAGGGCCAGCTGAGAAAGCTCTTGCTGCCTACAACTTCAACTGCACCCCTCAAAGCAGCAGCACACACGCTGCTCTCGGCACTTTCCTTCTCAGCTCTACGCACCATCCTAAGCCTTGCCTCTCCCACACTCAGGATCCAAAGACAACGGCACCAGGGACTGCTCACACACTAAAGGCACCAGGACAAAAGGCTCACCAGCTTGGCCTTTGCATTCCCGCTGACAGCTCCACAGCTTGAACCCAGAGAACTGCCTGCTGCCAACAGCCTTTCCAATCACTCTGAGCACCTCATGACAAGGAGTGTGGGGAATGAATCTCCAGCAGCCTCCTGCCCCAGGCTGTCCCCCGGGAGCAGCCCTGCTCCAGGCCGTGACTGCCACCTGCACAGCCAAAGGACCCAGAGCCGGTGTTACACACCACGGCTGTGCCTGGCACAGAGACACCAGTGGCCACACAAGTGGCCATGGCACTGTCCACACACAGTCCCTGCTGCTGCTCCCCCAGCCGCTGGCACCAACTCCCAGCCACCCACTCCTAAAGCCACGGGGCCCACTGGGACACTGCGGGGGCTCGTGGAAGCCAGCGGCCATTGTGACACAGCGGGGCTGCACAGAGCCCACGGTGCTTTGTGACCCGTGGCTCCCAGGAGAGCCTTTGTGATGCTGGGGAACTACAAGGAAGCCTGGCTCCTCTGTGACACCACCACAGAAGCTCAGGGGAGCCCTGGAGACCGTGCTGATGCTATTGAACCTGATGCAACCCTGCCTCCTCTGTGACACCACAGAAGCTCTTGGAGCCCTGGAGACCGTGGTGATGCTATGGAACCTGATGCAACCCTGCCTCCTCTGTGACACCACAGAACCTCTGGGAGCCCTGGAGACCGTGCTGATGCTATGGAACCTGATGCAACCCTGCCTCCACTGTGACACCACAGAAGCTCAGGGAGCCCTGGAGACCGTGCTGATGCTATGGAACCTGATGCAACCCTGCCTCCACTGTGACACCACAGAAGTTCAGGGAGCCCTGGAGACTGTGGTGATGCTATGGAACCTGATGCAACCCTGCCTCCACTGTGACACCACAGAAGCTCTGGGAGCCCTGGAGACCGTGCTGATGCTATGGAACCTGATGCAACCCTGCCTCCACTGTGACACCACAGAAGCTCGGGGAGCTCTGCAGACCGTGGGGATGCTGGCGAAGCTGACGGAACCCTGGGCACCACAGTGACGCTATGGAACCTGGTGGAACCGAGGGGCCACAGTGACACTGTGGGGCCTTTTGGAAGCAACAGGACCCTGGTGGGAAGCCACGGGATGATTAATCCTGCACGAACCTGCTCCAGGTGGGCTCCTCTCTCCCGGCTTCCACAGGTGCTGCTAGGATCCCACTCCGGCACTGGCTTGGCACGGGCTCACGGCTTCCTTTGGCAATGGCTCTGCTCCAGGATGGCATGCTGCAGAGAATGCAGGTAGATTTTGTGCTCACTCCTGGCATGCAGCTGGACAATAAAGCCTGATCCAGCCCCCCCTCAGCATATGTCCGGCTCTGGCATTGGGGCGGGGCAACTTTGGGAGCAGCCCCAGCCCTGCTCCTGCTCCCGGCTGGGCACCCAGCTGCTGGGACACAGGTGTGTCCTGATGCCACCGTCTACTCCTTTGAGAAGGGGAGGACAGAGTGCATCAGGGAGTTTGGTGTGGCTTACATGCGGCAAGGAGAAGGTGCAGCCCCAAACTGGCTTTCACTTCTAGAACCTTTTGCTATTGCGGGAGCAGCTGCTGGAGCTTTTCAACCGAGCTGCAAGAGTGAAAAGTGTGATGGCATGTCTATCTGAGAAGGAAGGTTCGGTGCCGCAGCCTGTTGTGCACAATTTATATGCTGATAAGAGAAGGGGGTGCTTTTGGAACGTTTTCCTTCCTGACACTTCTGTCTCTGTGAGCTTTAGCTGCTTGGACTCAGGGATACCGAAGGTATGTGAAAGTGACTGGGATGCGAGAATCATGTTGCACAGGGAACAGGGAAGGTCAGCAAATGTTTCCTGTCCTGGCACATCTCTCAGTCTGAACTGCAGCTGCAGATGCTTCACTTCCGCCAAGGACTCTGCCACCTTGAGAGAAGGATGCGCTCTATGGAGTTGAGAAAGAAAGTGCGTCTCACTAGCTTCTTTCCTCTACTTCATAGACAGCAAAGGGGCTATGAAAGGCAGCACTGGCTTTTTGTTCTAGGACTTCTTCTTTACAAGCAGCTGCTGGATGTTTGGAAGGGGGTTTGGGATATGCAAAAATGAGAGGCTAAGATGGTAAGAGGGTAAGATGGAAGTCATCTGGCAAAAGCAGAGCTCACAAAAGGGCCAGCTGAGAAAGCTCTTGCTGCCTACAACTTCAACTGCACCCCTCAAAGCAGCAGCACACACGCTGCTCTCGGCACTTTCCTTCTCAGCTCTACGCACCATCCTAAGCCTTGCCTCTCCCACACTCAGGATCCAAAGACAACGGCACCAGGGACTGCTCACACACTAAAGGCACCAGGACAAAAGGCTCACCAGATTGGCCTTTGCATTCCCGCTGACAGCTCCACAGCTCGAACCCAGAGAACTGCCTGCTGCCAACAGCCTTTCCAATCACTCTGAGCACCTCATGACAAGGAGTGTGGGGAATGAATCTCCAGCAGCCTCCTGCCCCAGGCTGTCCCCCGGGAGCAGCCCTGCTCCAGGCCGTGACTGCCACCTGCACAGCCAAAGGACCCGGAGCCGGTGTTACACACCACGGCTGTGCCTGGCACAGAGACACCAGTGGCCACACAAGTGGCCATGGCACTGTCCTCACACAGTCCCTGCTGCTTCTCCCCCAGCTGCTGGTGGGGCACCAACTCCCAGCCACCCACTCCTAAAGCCACGGGCCCACTGGGACACTGCGGGGGCTCGTGGAAGCCAGCGGCCATTTTGACACAGCGTGTGGAAGGATGGCTGCAATAAAGAGGACATGAAACCTAAGAACTGCCGAGAGCTGCTGCAAGCTCGGCAGCTAACCACAAGAATGATCGTGGTCAGCAGGACCGTGAGCCTGCCTGCTAGACAATGATAGGATCTTGCGGTTAGTTAAACACAGATGTGAGTTACAGCCCTAACCACAGCTGGGCAGAGCTAAGAAAATTTAACATTTAAGAATTATCCAATCAACTAAAGACAACTATGATTAGCTAATAAAGCCGGCTATAAATGTAACCGCTGAATCACTAATAAACGAAGCTTGCCTACCAATCATATTGATTGTCCGCATCTTCCCTCATCCTTCGCAGAGGACAAGGAGGAGGAGGAGGTGGCGGAGGACGAGGAGGAGGAGGAGGACGAGGACGAGGACGAGGAGGAGGAGGAGGACGAGGAAGAGGAGGACGAGGAGGACGAGAACAAGGAGGACGAGGACAAGGAGGACGAGGACAAGGAGGACGAGGACAAGGAGGACGAGGAGGAGGAGGACGAGGAGGAGGAGGAGGAGGAGGAGGAGGAGGAGGAGGAGGACGAGGACGAGGAGGACGAGGAGGACGAGGAGGACGAGGAGGACGAGGAGGACGAGGAGGACGAGGAGAATGAGGAGGACGAGGAGGAGGTGGATGAGGATTAGGAGGAGGACAAGGAGGAGGACAAGGAGGAGCAGGATGAGGAGGAGGATGAGGAGGAGGAGGCGGTGGACGAGGTGCTGGAGGACGAGGAGGAGGAGGGTTAAGGGTGGAGATGAGATCTTCCTCATCCTGCTCCTCCACTGCTGATGTCAGGGAATTCCCTGCAGCTGCCAACATCTGCCTTTCCTGCTGCAGGATCTGGTCTGGCAGCTCTCTCAGGCTCTTCACCTTTGGCAGCGCCGCAGCATCCTTGGAGTCATGGACTGGCAACTGGCACCTCCAGGTCACTTGCTGCTGGGATGCTTTTCTCTGGGGAAATCTTCTTGGACACGGCCTGGCTCCAGTTCTTACTTCCAGCCCTTTCCTGCCCATCTGCATCCTCAGCCACGAGCCGCTTCTTTACATCGCCGTGCCTCTGGGGGAGCAGGGACTCCTGTCTCTGGGCAAACAAAACAAAGACAACTTGTAAGAAGAGAACCTGCAGCTTCTAGTTAGAAGAGAAAGGACTATTCAATCAAGGCAGGGCCGATGGAAAAACTTTCTAAAATGGAACAAGCAGCAGAAGCACAGGAGTTTTGCAGAAGAAATTCCCCTCCCAGCACTTGGCTTAGGGAAAAAGCCTGATGTTGCTAGGAGAGACTTGAGTTCATGTCTACTATTGGGTAGCAGACATCTGAACATTTAGACTATTGGCTTTCCAGGCTCATGCTATTCAAACCTGAGAGTGAAACTATTCTAAAAGCCAGAGATGCTTGGAAGAAATGTTCCTGCTCACACCACGACTGGGGACCATGCATCATTCTTACCTTGCACCTGTCCAAAGGCCTTCCTCCGTCTGTGCTCCGGCAGTTCTCACCGGGCCTCTGGCAAGGATGGAGGCTCCTGCCACAAGTATCCCAAGTGTGGAGATCCTCCTCATTCTGCTCCTCCACTGCTGACATCAGGGAATTCCCTGCAGCTGCAAACACCTGCCTTTGCTGCGCGAGGACCTTCTCTAGCACCATGGAGTTGGCCAAAGGCCTTCTCCTATGGCAGCGCCACAGCATCCTGCAAGTCACGGACTGGAACTGGCACCTCCAGCAAAGTTGCTGCTGGCAAACATCCCTCAGCCATTCCCTGACTGCAATGAGCTGGACTCCTACTCCTCTGCAAGCCTCTTCCTGGCCAGGTGCATCCTCAGCAATGAGCCGCTTCTGCTGAGAGCTGCGGCTCTGAGGGAGCAGCCAGTCCTGTCCAAAGGGCTTCCTCTGTCTCCAGTCCTGCAGCTCTCACAGGGTACTGGCTATGGTCAAATCTCCTGCCAGGAGGATCCGACCTGTGCAATTCATCCTCATCCTTCTTCTCCATTGCTGATGGCTCTAAGTGCCCTGCAGATGGGTACATCTGCCTTTGCTGCTGGAGGCTTTTGTCCAGCACCACACCCAAAGTCTTCTCCTCTGGTACCGCCCCATCCTTCTTGGAACCTTGGTCAGGGAACTGGCAGCTCCAGGACAATCGCTGCTCTGCCTCTGGCTTCTGGGAGCGCCTTACTGGAGGCCTCCTCTTTTCTCTATCCTGCTGAAACAAGAAAGGCTTCGTAACTCGACTGCTCTATGCCAGCCATGAGTTCATCATCTCTTCTGGAACTCTTTTACAGTGGACACAGAGTTTGTTTCAGCTCATTCTCACAACTTTTATCGTGACTATGCCTCATAACTCTTACAACTCTTATTAGTTCATAACCTGGATTACACATTGTCTCTGTCCAGATTAGAATTTTAAAATATACAATACAATTCTCAAGATCCTCTAGCTACAAGATGTAACCACACATCTTTGTCCTTCTTTTATTTTTGCAAAAACATTGGCAATTGTTTCTCTCTTTTATACTTTTCCCTTCGGAACTCATTGTTTCCTGTTTTCACTCCCTCTTCTCAGAAGACTTTCCTTTGGTTTATTCTTGTACTGATTCTCCAATCTTTCCAGGCTACTTTATAGAGATGTAGCTGGTGCAACAGACACTTACTAGATAGTTTTTGTTGGTTTGATTTATACTACAGGAAGATGATAAAACACACGTTTTACATTTCCTCAGACGGCAAAAATTTTTTGCATTTTTAATGGAAAATATATTTTTCAAGTTTGGATAGCATCATTTAAAATAAATAGTTTCATTACCTGCCCACTAGCCATAACATAGATCTGTATCCATCATCTAAAAGTAAAGCCAGCTTTTGATTTGATACACACATTGAGACTTTACCCTGTAGGAAATAAAGCAGAAAAAAGATGCTATTACAGTTTTATCTTCAACTGCACATCACTTCTAACCTTGAGTGAAGGCTCTGCATTATTGAATAGAACCAATTGAGGCAGTGCAGCTCTCGGTTAACACATGATCAGAACCTCAGACTGCTAAGGAAGAGCAGCAAATAGTTTGGCTGCCACCACGAGGCAACAGCACATTCTCCTGTTGACATTCTCACGGTCAGAGTGAAACTGGAACCGAGCAATCCCATTCCTTTGCAACCACCCTTATGCTGCAGAGATGGAGCCCTGAGCTCAGAAATGCCATTTGTGACAGAGCTTTCCCAGGTGGGAAGGCATCCTCCCTTCCCAGAGGTATTGCAAGTTCCCCTCTCCCCACTCCATTCCATCCGGAAATGGAATGCTGACAATCCACAATGGTTATACACCACAGCACTGGCATGGATTCTTTTCCTTAGGCAGATCTAAGGCAGTCTGGGAGTTGCTCAGCCTCTTGTGCCCTCCTCAAGGGAGCATTTGTAACTTTTCTTCCTACAATCATCCAACCAAACAACTTGGTTACTGCTCCAAGTAATTACCGGAAGCTTTGGCTGTGTTTTCCCATTCGATTTTAGTTAACCCAATCTTTTGCAAATATTGACACTTCTATATTTGAAATTCCCAGCATACTACAGAGATTTGAGAGGGGATCTTCAAACTTGAGCGGTGACATTGACCACAGAGTAGCAATAAATAGGAAATATCAGGACAAAAGTTAATCCAATACACACCCCCAACAATCCTCCAATTTTTTTTTTTTTTTTAATTCTGGAAGAAACAAATTTAACAGCACTGCCATGCATGCAACAAAGGGACCCAGGCATGAAGATGAGCAAGCTGTTGGTCCTTCACATTCCAGTTTTCAAGGGTGACATTAGTGGGACACTGCTTGGAGCACTGCAATGATATCAAAGTAATCCCTTAAACTTCCTGCTAACTGGAAATTTCTTTTAAGATGCATAGATAATATACAGCTCATTACTTACACATACAGGCAAAAGGAAAAAACAAGTTTCACCACATTCTCATAAACCTCTGGAAATAAAATCCTGTAAACTTAACTGCCATTCTTAATTTGACAAATTGCTACTGCTATAACATTACCTGTACTGCACCTTGTCAATTGGATGCTTTTGCCCAGACTCCTTGCTCCATATATGTCATTTACGCCACAGAAAACAAGATAGAATCCCATCCCAGCAAAAATCAGTGGGAATGGAGAGTGACTTACTCGGCAACACCTGATTCTCTCTGTGCAACATGCACTACAGCTTTCTTTCGCTCTGATTGTAATAAATGAGGGTATTTTGTTCATTGAAAAGAGCTGACACAGGCCACAATGTACATAACAGGAAATGTCTTAACAAATCTATATGTAAAGGTTGTAAGTGCTGTAAGTGTACTATTGTTTAAGCTCCAGGAAGAAAAGCAGGGGATACTAACTGACCAAATATGGAAAAGGTCACCCAGAGGGCACTTGAAGAAGACTACTAGCCTTCAGCCATCGACCACCAGAAGGCAAAAAACGACCCCCTAGCAACAAGTTCACACATGCGCAGAGTACTCCCTTAAAGAAGAGTTAACAGGAAACGATCCTGCATAAAAGAAGGACTGAAATTTGCAAACCCCTGCAGCAATTCGGTGGAGCGGGGACTCCCCTGTCGCCCAGCGCTGATTTTGCTTATGCCTTGCTTGCTGTAATTAATAAATTCTCTAATTTGATTAAACCTCTTTGTCTGCCTCCATCAATCACAATTTGGTGCCGTGACTCGGATGGGAATGGTACGGTAAGACAGAGATATCGGGGAGGCGCCCCACCTCTGGTGGCCTCGGTATCTTCAGTCTTTACCTCGCTCCCACCGACGAACCTAAACTCAAGGCATTAAGCAAAGGGAACCGGTCGACCCCATAAACTTTGTGCACAGAGGTCCGGACGAAGACGCTGGAAGCGTGAGTATTTGCGGAAAAGGGATCCATTCGGTCGAGGTCGGGTATCCTGGAGTGTGGCGAGTGTGGTGTGTGAGAGGGGGGCCGGCAGCCAGACTCCCCAAGCGAGTGTGGACCCTCAGTAGTGCGGCTCCCATTGCCCGCGAGGGCGTGGGCCACGAACCAGGGGAAGCGAGTGATTCCACACACAGAACGCCTGAAGGCACTCCAGAGGATGGGACAGGGGAAAAGCAAGCCCTCTAGTTCCATAAGGTTTCCCCCAGTACCTGAGGATAGTCCGTTAGGGCTTTTATTGAATAATTGAAGGCATTATTCGAGTACACAGAATAAAGATAAGGCCAAGATGATTTATTATTGCATAGAGGTCTGGGGAGGAAAGCAGATATCACGAAACGTATTTTGGCCTATATTTGGGTCCTACGAGGACTGGGTGAGACAGGATTTGAATTTATGGGTAAAAACCAAAACTCCTTTTAGTCGAGAAGAGAGTGAATATGCAAAAATATGGATAGAGACCCCTGGGGTACTCCTGTTTACTTTAAAGGAAAAATCTGAAGACTCAGGGGCAAGAAGAAAAGATAAAAAGAAAGAGGAAGTTCCGATGATTCCACCCCCCTATATACCTCCGCAGGCCCCACAGGCACCCCCACTCCCACTCCCTGAGCAGCCCCTAGAGGAAGAAGAAGGGAATCCTGAACCTGAACGGGAGGGACCAATGACAAGGAGCAGAGCTAGACGTCATAACCTTTATCCATTAAGAGAAATGCCTATGGGGGGACCCCAACCAGGAATTGGCTTTATTTCAGTTCCCCTTAGCTCTGGAGATGTGCGGGACTTTAAGAAGGAAATGGGGAACCTATTAGAAGACCCCCTGGGAGTTGCAGAGAAGCTAGATCAATTTTTAGGCCCTAATATATACACCTGGGATGAGCTGCAGTCAATTCTAAATATTCTTTTTACTGCAGAAGAAAAGAACATGATTAGGCGAGCGGGAATGCGAATTTGGGATGCCCAACATGCTCAGGGCCCACAGGCAGATATCAAATGGCCTTTACAAAACCCTAATTGGGATCATCAGGATCCAGCACACAGAACTCATATGCAGAACTTAAGGACAATAGTTATACAAGGGGTCCGAGAGGCAGTACCAAAAGGACAAAACATAAATAAGGCCTTTAATGAGAGGCAGAGAAAGGAGGAAACTCCAACAGATTGGCTAGAAAGAGTAAGAAAGAATCTACAGCTGTATTCAGGCCTGGACCCAGATACACAGTTGGGTCAGGCACTTCTGAAAACTCAATTTGTAGCCAAATCATGGGATGACATCAGGAAGAAGCTAGAAAAACTAGAAAATTGGCAGGAGAGAGGATTAGATGAATTGTTGAGAGAAGCACAGAAAGTATATGTCAGGAGGGATGAAGAGAATCACAAGAGACAAGTCAGAATGATGGTGGCAGCAGTAAGGGAAAGCAGAAAACAAGACTCTCCCCGCCGAATGGGGCAGATGCCCAGAAAGGCCCCTAGGAACACAGAGGGAAATCAGAGGGTAGAAAGGAGGGAAGCAGTCGTATGTTTTTATTGTGGGGAGAAGGGACACATCAGAAGGGATTGCAGAAAGAGGATAAGAGATGAAAAGATGTTTAAAGAAGATTAGAGGGGTCAGGGGCTCTACTTACTGGGGACCAAGAAACATCCAGAGCCCTTGATAAAAATAAAAGTCGGTCCCCAATGCCAGGAATTTGAATTCCTGGTAGATACGGGAGCAGAAAGATCAACTATCCAAGTTTTACCATCTGGGTGTAAAGTCTCCCGAGACACTGCCCTTGTAGTGGGTGCCAAGGGTGAACCTTTTGAGGTCCCTGTTATTAAAGATGTCCTAATAGAAACCGAATCAAAAATAGGAATAGGAAGCCTTTTGTTGGCACCAGAAGCAGAGTATAACCTCATGGGTAGAGATCTCATAGTAGAATTGGAAATAAACCTAGAGGTAATTAATAAAGAATTGAGAATCAAACTATGCCCCCTTAGAGTAGAGGATGAAAAGGAGATTAACCCTGAGGTATGGTACACACCTGACAGTGTGGGCCAACTGAACATTCCGCCCTTCTCCGTACCCATAAAAGATCCAGAAATTCCAATAAGGATCAAGCAGTATCCCATATCCCCAGAAGGGAAACGAGGACTAAAGCCTGAAATAGACAGACTAATAAGCAAGGGACTCCTAGAGCCCTGTATGTCCCCTTTTAATACACCCATTTTACCAGTAAAGAAACCAGATGGATCCTATCGATTAGTGCATGATTTAAGAGAAATTAATAAGAGGACAGTGGCCCGGTTCCCGGTGGTTGCTAACCCATACACCCTATTAAGTAGACTAGGGCCAGAAAATCACTGGTATAGTGTAATTGATCTAAAAGATGCATTTTGGGCCTGCCCCTTAGACGAAAATAGTAGAGATTATTTTGCCTTTGAATGGGAGGACCCAGATACTCATAGGCGACAACAGTTGCGGTGGACCGTGCTGCCACAAGGGTTCACAGAATCACCAAATTTATTTGGACAAGCATTAGAACAAATCCTCCAAGAATATCAAACAAGAGAAAACATTACTTTGATTCAGTATGTGGATGACCTCCTGATTGCAGGAAGAAAAGAAGAAGAAGTTCGGGAGGAGAGCATTAAACTGTTAAACTTTCTAAGCTTGAAGAGACTAAAAGTATCAAAGGCAAAATTACAGTTTGTAGAAGAAGAAGTAAAATATTTAGGCCATTATTTGAGTAAAGGAGAGAAGAAAATAGACCCCGAAAGAGTGAAAGGAATCCTCTCACTCCCGCCACCAAGGAGCAAGAGACAAGTAAGGCAATTGCTAGGATTAGTAGGCTACTGTAGACAATGGATTGATAATTATAGTACCAAGGTCAAATTTCTGTATAACAAGCTCAGTCATGACGGGTTATTGAAATGGAGCAGAGAGGATGAGAGGAATTTAGAACAACTGCAACAGGATTTAATTAATGCTCCAGTACTAAGTTTACCTGATTTAAAAAGACCATTTTATCTATTTGTAAACATTGAAAATGGGACAGCATATGGAGTATTAACTCAAGATTGGGCTAGGAGAAAGAAACCGGTAGGATACTTGTCAAAGCTATTAGATCCAGTAAGCAAGGGATGGCCTACATGCCTACAGGCAGTGGTAGCCTGTGCTCTCTTAGTAGAAGAAGCACGTAAAATAACTTTTAATGGGGAACTCAAGGTATTATCTCCACATAACATTAGGGGAATATTGCAACAAAAAGCTGAAAAATGGATAACAGATTCGAGACTTTTAAAGTATGAAGGGATCTTATTAGATTCCCCAAAGCTAACACTAGAGGTCACTACACTACAAAATCCGGCCCAGTTCTTATACGGAGAACCAAATGAGAATAAATTAGCCCATGATTGCATGTTAACTATAAAAGAACAAACCAAAATCCGACCGGACTTAGAAGAAGAAGAATTAGAAGAAGGGGAGAGGCTGTTTGTAGACGGATCATCTCGGGTAATAGAGGGAAAGAGAGTATCTGGCTATGCAATCATTAAAGAGGAAGGGTCAGAAGTCTTAGAGTCAGGACCTCTAAGTAGATCCTGGTCAGCTCAAGCTTGTGAATTGTATGCAGTCTTACGAGCTCTGAGATTGCTGAAAAATAAAACAGGGACAATATATACAGACTCCAAATATGCATATGGAGTGGTACATACATTTGGGAAAATATGGGAAGAACGAGGGTTAATAAACTCTCAAGGGAAAGACTTAGTCCATCAGGAGCTAATAAGACAGCTACTCCAGGCCTTATGGGAGCCTAGAAGAATTGCTGTAGTACATCTCAGAGGTCACCAGAAAGGAATAGATTTTAGAAGTAGAGGTAATAACGCAGCAGACCAAGAAGCAAAAAGGGCAGCACTTTTGGTTATACGACAAGTTCAGGATAAGAACCAACCAAAGGAGAAATTCCCCAATAAAACTAGGTGCATTTATAGTTTTACAGAACAAGAAAAAGAGAAACTATCACAAATGGGGCTAAAAGAAAATTCAGAAGGAGAATGGAAACTCCCAGATGGAAGAGTAGCACTACCTAAATCAATAGCAGTGGAAATTTTACAAAGGATACATAGCCAAACTCATTGGGGAACACAAGCACTAGCAGACCAGTTTGCCGCTAAGTATATGTGTATTGGAATATATAATTTGGCAAAACAAATTGTTAAAGGCTGCATAACTTGCCTTAAAGTGAATAAGGCTTATTTAAGAGAACGCCCATTGGGAGGGAGACCACTAGCACACAGGCCCTTTGCTAACATACAACTAGATTTCACCGAATTGCCCAAAGTAAGAAGAAGTAAATACTTATTAGTTATAGTAGACCATCTAACGCATTTTGTCGAAGCATTTCCCACAGCAAGGGCAACAGCACAGACAGTGGTCAAAGTTCTATTAGAAAATATTATCCCTAGATATGGAATAATTGAGACTATTGACTCCGACCGAGGACCCCACTTTGTATCTAAAATCATCAAAGAAGTAATGGGAATTATGGGAATAAAGTGGAAATATCATACCCCCTGGCATCCCCAAAGTTCAGGACGAGTAGAAAGAATGAATGGAGAAATAAAGAAGCAATTGACAAAGCTTATGCTTGAAACCAAGTTGTCATGGGTGAAATGTCTACCATTAGCTTTGTTAAACATACGGACTCAACCAAGATCTGACATGGGAATCTCCCCTTTTGAGATGCTGTATGGAATGCCTTATAATGTGGGGGAACCTCAAGATCACCCAAATCTAAGAGACCAAAACATGAATCATTACATTATTACCTTAATGAGATATAGAGAAGAATTATGGAAAAAGGGCATGATAACTCAAAGGCCCCCGCTAGAACTTAAACTACATCAAATTCAACCAGGAAATTGGGTATTAATCAAATCATGGAAAGAAACCTCATTAACCCCACAATGGGAGGGACCTTATCTTGTTCTACTTACTACAAAAACAGCAATAAGAACAGCTGAAAGAGAATGGACGCATGCAAGCAGAATTAAAGGACCTGTGGAAAAGCCATCCCCCCAGTGGCAAGTAACCAGTCCTCCTGGAGACTTAAAATTGAAAATTCAAAGAAAAGACTGTAAATGAGCAAATACAAAATCGAGTATTTACCCAATCCTCTGTATACAGATGAAGGACTAATTTTTAAAAATGATGTTAGAATAAGGTGTGGGAATTCTAATTGTAGATGTTATCCTTTTGTTTGTTATATATGTATAGTATGCAGGGAAAAGTGGTGGAGTCATTGTGAAAGGGGAACTCCCCCCAGAGGAGTTTGCATCCCCTGCCGGAAGCTTCAAGGTCAATTTACTAATTGGGCTCTAGCACATGCAGTATCACGAGGAATTCTAAAAAAGGGGTCAAGTGAATGGTGGGAAATAGTATTTAAGGGAATTAATCCCCATTATTATTGTTACAACTTTAACTTACCGGCCCCCTTTGTAGCTGACATCTGTGACAGCATTTGTCGCAAACGCCTGAGGGGAGTCCAGTGTAACACTCCAGAAGTTAAGAACCGTAATTGGAACTCCTACATTAAGAGGCAAGAAACCCGACAGGCTCGATCCCAAGGACCTCCTGAAGAATACTCCTGCTGCCGAGAAGATAGTACCCCTCGTGGCCTGAAGCAACCGGGTCGACGAGCGAGGCAGAGGAGTAAAAAGCTGTGGAGGAAAGAACCCCTGTATTGGGATACTAGAGCAATGCTTGCAGAACTGCCTCAGGAGTGGGACTAGAAAGCCTCAGTGTGACCCACGACATGTGAAAGGGGGAAAGACACCACCAAACTATAGTAACCAAATAACTATTACCACAAATCGACTCCACCATTTAGCCTAGCGTAGTATTTTTCTACTAATCATGCTTTGCTTAATTAAATTGAACGGGGTTGAGACTTTAGAAGAGACACACTTTCCACACGAACCCTTTAAACGGTCATTAGTTAGGTTAAGTGATAATAGGATACTACAAACAAATACCACTGTAGGGGCACCAAGTTTTCGAGCGGGATTATGTGATCTAACAGCTATTGAACACTGTGGAAAAGAACTAAACCTAACAGGATTTTATATGTGTCCAACCGCTAATCGAGGGAAATCATACTGTAATTATCCAGGAGAATATTTCTGTGGATATTGGGGGTGTGAGACAATAGCCTCCGACTGGATCCCGGGAGGGGGACCAGACAAATTTCTGAAAGCTGGGTTCGGGCCCGTAGGGTGCACTAAGCCACGAAGAGGACCTTCTGGAGAGACGACATATATGGGGACCTGTTCCTTTATATATATAAATATAATGCAACCCACTAATCCGGATTGGTTACTGGGGAAAATCTGGGGAATCAGACACTGGGAACCCGAGAAAGATAGAGGAAACCTAATAATGATTAAGAAAGAACACGCACCCCCTGATCCAGAACTAGTTGGACCAAACCAGGGTCTAGGGGAACTAGAGGAAATAGGCAATATAAACAAAACTCAGCAAGTTGGTAGTATAACAATTACTCCCCAGAGCGAGAATCCAACTGATGTTAAAACAAATTTAGAATATAGTGCTCTATGGAAGATCATGCAAGCTAGTTATGGTGTAATAAATAAGACCAATCCAGAGCTAACTAAGGAATGCTGGTTATGTTACAACATCAGGCCGCCTTTTTATGAAGGAATAGGTGTGACTGCAAAGGCTAGAAGAATTAACGGCACAAACCCAGCACAATGTCTTTGGAAACAGAGAAAAGAATCAATTCAAGGACTGACTTTGTCTCAAGTAACTGAGAAAGGAAGATGTATAGGAAACATTCCAAAACATAAAGAACATTTGTGTGAGGTAAAGATATCACCTAAAGAAGATGAAAAACCTGCAGATTGGTTGCTCCCAGCCGCAAATACTAAATGGGTGTGTAACAATATAAGAATCACACCCTGCCTTTCACTCAAACTATTTAATTACACCCACGATTATTGTATTCAAGTGTCCATCATACCTCGAATCACGTATCATCCTAGTGAATACATGTACCAACAACACACCACAGCAGATCATCACCTAGTAAAAAGAGAACCTTTTACTGCATTAACCATAGCAACCCTTCTCACTATAGGAGGAGTTGGGGCAGGAACTGGAATAGCATCCTTAGTCACCCAGCAAAAAGAGTTAAGAGCACTAAGGGTCTCAGTAGATGAAGATCTAAGCCGAATAGAACAAGCAATTGATGGCCTAGTAAAATCAGTAAGATCTCTATCAGAAGTAGTCCTACAAAATAGGAGGGGTTTAGACTTATTATTCCTTCAGCAGGGAGGACTGTGTGTAGCACTCAAAGAAGAATGCTGTGTCTACGCAGACCACACTGGGGTAGTGATAGACACCATGACTGAACTAAGAAAACGGCTAGAACAACGGAAAAGAGAAAGAGAGGCACAACAGAGCTGGTATGAATCCTGGTTTAACCATTCACCCTGGTTAACCACTTTGTTATCTACCATCGCAGGGCCTCTAATTCTGTTAGTCCTAGGACTCACATTTGGGCCGTGTATACTTAATAAGTTGATCTCCATAGTAAAAGGGCGCTTAGAAGTAGCACATTTAATGCTCCTTAGGGCTAAATACCAGCAGATATCAGAAAATCATGAAGAAGAAATGTTAGAATTAGCTAAACAGGAGCTAAAAAGATTCAATGAACAAAAATGAACAAGAGAAAAAGGGGGGATTGTAATAAATGAGGGTATTTTGTTCATTGAAAAGAGCTGACACAGGCCACAACGTACATAACAGGAAATGTCTTAACAAATCTATATGTAAAGGTTGTAAGTGCTGTAAGTGTACTATTG